>NW_021680367.1:910344-913227 GCF_001412515.2 Diachasma alloeum | reverse complement strand
GGGTTAAGAGAGGTTTTTAGCGGGTCCAGGGGGGGGGGTCTAGGGGGATCTGGGTTTTTAGGAAAAAGGGCTTTTGACATTTTTTATCTGGACTTTTGACGTTTTGAACGAAACACGAGGGAGAACCATTATTTCGCACAATTCAGGAAATTTTTTTAACTTCCCGACCTAGGGAAGTTATTTTGTTTTCGGCTGAGGGTCAAACGGTCCTAAGCATCAAGCAACCATTGAGAACATTCTTAAGGGTCAAAGAACCCTTCAGAACGTTTAGGGTTAAGGGTCAAGTGGTAGTAAGGGTCAAATTATCCTTGAAGGCCTGTGGGGTAGACCATTTAACCTTCAATTTCAAACGTTTTTGAGGGTTGGTTGACCCTTGAGACCATTTGACCCTCAATTGAGAGTCAAACGATCCTTAAGAAGGTTTAAGGGTCAAATGATCATAAAGGGCAAACGACACTTAAGGATCCTCTTAAGGTGGTTTGGAATTGAGGGTCAAATTGTTTCAAGGGGCGAACGACCCTTGAAAACCCTCGAAGACGTACAGGGTTAAGGGTCAATTGATTTTTGTGATCAACACGTTTGACGCTTAAGACCATTTCACCCTCATTCCTAAACATTTTTGAGGGTTGTTTGACCTTTAATTCTAAAAGTTTTTAAGGGTCGTTTGACCCTTATGACCATTTGACCCTCAATCCTAATGTCCTTAAGGGTCCGTTGACCCTTCCGACTATTCGACCCTTAGCTTTGACCCTCATTAAGAGTCCTTAACCCTCAAAACCGTTTGACCCTTAACGGAAAACAAAAAAAATCCTGAATTGTATCGAGGAATCGTTTCCGTAATGTTTCATTTTGCCCCATGCTCTCTTAATTAATAACAAATGTCAATTTAAATTCAATTTTTTTTATGATCTCAATTATGAGGGGTTTTAGGAAAAAATATCGTGAGGCCATTTTTTATGGGGAATTTGATTTGGAAGGTTTTTTTTTCATTATTTCGAGAAATTAAGGTATTGATGTTCTTGGGGTATAGATGATTTAAAACGGTCTCTTTTGCACCGATCTCCCTTGGATTTACCGGGGGGAATAGTTACCTTTGGACAGTTCTCGCAGGGGTACTTCCGGAGGTCTCCGTGGATGAGGGCTCGGTGACGGACTAGCAGGGGACGCCAGGCGAATCCTCGGGAACAGCTGTCGCAGCGGTGCTGGTCCAAGGGGTAGCGGTGGCAGGTCACCAGGTGACAATCCAATCTGAAATGAGATTATGGAGACATCGATTATGAGATCGTGTAGGAATTTCGGAATCGCCAGCGATCTCGAAATCTCAGCGCAGTCGCCCCTTAAGGAACTTCCGCAGTAAGTATACTTGGTGAAAATTTCGAAATGGTATAAAGACGCAATATTTGGATCATATGTTGTTGAGCACATTCAAAAACTATTCCCAAAATTTCAAGTACCTTGTCCACCCCATTTTCGAGATATACATCGTCAAAAATGGAAAAAACACAAAAATTGAATGTTTGGCGATGCATATCTCAAAAATGGGGTGGACCAGGGACTTGAAATTTTGGAAATATCTTTTTAATGTGGTCAACAACATATGATCCAAATATTGCGTCTTTATACCATTTCGAAATTTTCACCAAGTATACTTACTGCGGAAGTACCTTAAAGAAACGATTTTTAAAGGTTTACCTTAAATTTAGACTTTTTGAATAAATTTAGAATTTTATTTCTTAAATTTATTTTTATTTATATTCCTGTTTTTACATAACGATTGAACTTGATTCTCGGGAGATTTCATTTAAGGTGTTCCGTGTGAAAGGTCAAAATAATGAAAAAAAAATGGAAAAATTCATGAGAGAAATATCTAAGTATGTTGCCTTACTGGGAATTTTTTTGTATTTTTTCTAGTTCTCGGCTTCAAGAAAAAAAATATTGAAATTTGGAGGTTTTTGTAACCCTTCCAGCTATAAGGCCGAGGTTACCTCACTCTCAATCAGGGAAATTTTCATATCTCCCCAAAAAATAATGAACTATTGAAAAAAAACTAGTGGGCGATGAATCAAATCTTGCTTGAAAGTACGTACAAGTTCCAGAATTTTTCTAGATTCCATAAGAAAGTTATTTTAAAAAATGACACGGGAAATTATGAGTTTCGGGGAAAATTCTATTCATTGAGGCTCACGTGTGGCAACGACGCCTTCACCGCGAGTGGCGCGCAATTCAAATATCAATATAATCGCTGAAGCATCATGGGAGAGCTATAGGTTAGACCCTGGAACTGAGAGAACACACTCCGCAGGTTTACCAACTCGAAATAACCATAGGAACGATCCGTGCGGCATTGCCACGTCTCTCATGCATTTTAATATTCTTTCAATAATTAGAAAAACATCCAATAAAAATAATTTGACACTGGCAAGTGATGGGAAAAAAATCAATCAATCTGCCAAAAAAATAAATATTCAAGAAAAGTTCAAATGCACCCTGAAAGTTACTTGAAAATTGAAAGTTTTCGTGATCAGGGATTGAATCAGGACTCGACAACAACGAGACCCCTCCCTTCCCCTTCAACCCCCGGAGAAATACAGCCGAGCCACCTCCCTCCGCACTATTTCATCTTTTCATTTAATTCTCACAGAAAAAAAAATTAGTGTTGGGCAATCGGATGTTGAGATGATGACTAAGTGACTGGAGTAGCTTCCGAGGCGATAAAAGACCCCTTCTGAGTTCCTGAGAATGGACGAAGTAAAAACCGAGGGGGTGAGTTCGGACGTCACGTTAGATCGCCACCCTCATATTGTGCAGGATGTGCATGGTGTGGGAGCATTGATTTTGCCAAAGGCCTTTTCCCTTTAACCCCTCCGAAGCCACCCCCTCACA
>NW_021680367.1:888207-910301 GCF_001412515.2 Diachasma alloeum | reverse complement strand
CCCCCGCTCCCCCGCCGCCCGGTGTACACTTTCTTTGGAGGCACCAAACGTGTCGTGTGAAAGCCATTCCACGTGTGGTGAGATAGTGCCTCTGTTGTGACGCTGTTTTGCGCCAGATGAGCTGAGAGCACGCGACGCTTGATGATATACAGGGACGTTAATGGCAAGGGGGTGGCACTCCCTCTCGCCCCTGCGCCCCGGAGGTGGTGTGCGGACCTCGTTTGCGTGGAATTTCGCACGCGCGGGGCATTCTGATTCGACAACAGGTGATTTTCAGGGATTTTTTGGTGGAAATTGATGACGGATGGGTGAGGGTGACTCCGGGGGAACAGTAAATGGCGCAAGTCGATTTTGATTACGGGTTTTTAATGAATATCTCGAAATCCGAGGGAGATGGAAAAATTCTTGTTGGGAACTTTTTTGGAGGGCGAGTTGAGGGCTACAAAAAAGGTTATGATGAAAATTTGGCTATCTTGGTTGGATTCGGTGGTATTTGCCGCTTCGCTACTGCAGTGAGAGGGGAAATTAGTTGTGCGGGATAATTATGCTCCCCTGAAGAGGTCTTTTGTCGTGTTGAATTAATTTACTTGTGGTGAAAAAAGAAAGTTTCCACCAAAACATGGTAATTTTTGTAGTGGTAATTGCTCTCGTGAGACATTTATGTCTTTCGGGTAAATACGTTCGTTCTACAGAGAATTATATGAGGCTCCGGTTTAATCAAGTCAATGTTATTGAGTAGTGTATATCTTTGTTCAATAAACACTTATAATTTCCATGGAACAAATGATAATTTCAACAGGAAACTACAATTTTCTTGCCGATAACTGTGTTATTGGCAAAACTAAATAATTTCGAGGGGACAATTTTTTTTGGGGAAAAAAATATTCTTTCCTCGTCAATGTATTCTTTCTGTGGTATAAACCTGTGGAGTTCTCTCAGATCAAATGATTGTCGTACAATAGATTATATTTTTTCCTGCCAACAGTTGGAATTCTTCTAGGGATATTTCTGATGATCACGACAAAAATTTAATTGTTGGGAAAGATATTAAATTTCCTTGTGTCAAGTTGATTAATTTCCCGCAAGTAAATCGGTTTCAATTCATCAGATATTTTCACATCGAACATATTTAAAATTTGGAAAATTTATTTTGGCTAAACCTCCGAGAAATGGGACGAAATGGTCGCCACACCGGGTTTTTCAGCTGAATTTTCCCTGGCAATACAACGGGATAGCTTTCGCTTCTGTCTCGTTCCACTGTATCCGAACGAAAAACCCCAAAAACTCCCGGTCCCCCCTTTTTTTCTATTCACCAACAAAGTGATCAATCAAACTCGACTGCTGACTTGTTGATGAGTCAATCGACTCCATTAGCGTCCACTCGGAGCCTCCATAGATGGAAAAAAACGATGGAATCGCTCGCGTGATCGCTTCTTCATCGCGTATGAATGACACCCATTCAGATTTCTGATAAGTTAATGGTGGGTTGACTCCACTGAATTATTTCACTTCGATAATGCAACTGGATTTGTCGGCGATAATCAGATTGCTATGGGGGTCACGGGAATTCATTGTCAACTGTGAGATATTTATGGGGAAATTTCAGGTGTATTTTCTGGGAATTATTTTTGCTAAGCGGGAGTTGTACTGGAATTTCAAAGAATTTCAGAATTTTAAATCTACAATTTTCAATGAAAAAAACGATTCAAACTGTCAATTTTTGTTCAATTATTCTATGGAAATTAATAGAAATCAGGAAAATTCAGACAAATAAATTCTTGAATTTCAAATTAACAATATCCAAATGCATTTTTTATTGATGGATTTTCAATCAGCAAGAAACAATTTATATTTTTGAAAACAAAAATTGACCCGTCGAAATTACTCACTTTCAAGTTTTCCCTTCAAATTATCATTTGTTCCATGGAAATTAAGAGGGTTGACTGGACAACGATATTCACTACTTGAAATCTTCACTCGATAAAACCGCAGTCTTTTCTAATCCTCTATAGAGTTAATTGGCAGAGTCTTCCAAAATTCATCGTACATATCGTGAGGGTAGTTTAGTGGAGTCATTTGGAGGTAAGTCTAATACGATTTTTGTCTCCGGCGCTTTGTTCAGGAGTTACTCGTTAACAAAGCAAAAATCCACCGCAAATCACCCTCTTTTTGAAAATTAATATCTCCTCTCTCACTTGGGCTGGAGGAATGAAAATGATGGCAACCGATTGGGCATTTAATGCACAATGATCTGAAAAAAATTGTTCTTCTGTCATCATGCCCGGGTGAGGCAACTCGCAATAAATTTCACCGCGGCGTAAGAGCCATTTGGTGGCTACACGCAATGTGACCCTAAAAATCAGAGTCAACGTAAAAAATTCATATCTCCACTCTCATTCAATATCGAGGGATGAAATTGATTGGAATCAATTAGACATTCAATGCCATCATCCTTCTGCCTTAAATGGGAAAGAGGATATGATTTCTCTATCGGGGAATAGCGTTTGATTGGCTGTCGTTTTTTTGCTTGAAAACTCATAAACAAATCCTCAGAGATAAATAATTCATCGGAGTTTTCGTCTCCAAATGACACCCTGCATAAATGTTTTTTAAGATCAATTCCTACTTCGAAAATTATCATATTTTGGTGTAAACTTCCTTTATTGTCTACAAGTAAATTGATTCAACACGAGAAAAAATCTCTTCCGGGAAAAATATTTCGCAGAACCAATTTCTTCGCCCAAAGTGAGTGAATTGAAATTTGTAAGTGGATTTTTCGTCTAAAAAATTCCATCGCTCGAGAAGGAAAATTAGGGATTTTTCATAGTAAGTACTTACACGTCAATCTCTTGAAAGGGTTTGTCGCAGACTGGACAACGAATTTCCCCCTCCTTGTCCTCCTCCCTCTCTTCGTCAGCCGTACCACTGTGTTGTGATTCTGCAACAATAATAACAACAACAAAAAAATTAATCAACCGTGCTTCATCATTTTTTTTCCAGCAGCTGAAGTGAAATTAATGTTCTAATTGATATTTCTTCGCGCAAAAATTGAAGTTTAAAATTACTTCCTCGAAAATCCCCATTCAGCGTAGTACTCTATTCTCCTGGATTGAAGTCTCCATAAATAAATTGAAAATGCACCGAGAAAATAGCGTGACGAAACCAACACGTGAAGTCATGTCGGAATGTAAATAATTGAGTGCGAAAATGGGAGAAAATGCTATTGAAGATGGACTCGATGATAATTCAACATCAATAATTATTTAGTCATAATGAAAAAAAAACAAAAACGTCAAAATTGAAAGACTGAAAATAAATGGAACAAAAGAAAAATTTTAACAATAACTGGAGCGAGAGAAAAAATTTGCTCTACCGAAAAAAACTATATGTTCCACGTGAGAATATTTGATGGAGCGGAACAGATTTACTTGAGGGAAATTAACCAACTTGACGGAAAGAGATTTAATATCTTCCCCAAAAATTAAATTTTTGTCGTGATCATCAGAAATATCCCTAGAAGAATTCCAACTGTTGGCAGGAAAAAATATAATCTATTGTACGACAATCATTTGATCTGAGAGAACTCCACAGGTTTATACCACAGAAAGAATACATTGACGAGGAAAGAATATTTTTTTTCCAAAAAAAAATTGTCCCCTCGAAATTATTTAGTTTTGCCACACGGAGAGAAATATTCAAGAAAAATTACGGAACATTTCACGTAATCCGCAAGCGAGAATCGTTTTCAGTGAATTTCTATAGGAATATAAGAGAATAAATCTGAAACGTTCAGTAAATTTTCGGGTCTGTCACCGAAAAAATACGAAAAAGTCATTTTGTCATAATTTTTTTGGAAGTTGTAAAATCTAACAGAAACTTCAAGACTTATTATGCCTCAGCGGTGTCCGCACTTTTTCCTTTGGAAAAAATCTTTTGGAAAAAATCTTTTTTTTGGAAATAATTTTCCGGTATTAATTTTTTTGGGAAAAAATAACTTGTGTTAAGGGAAATAATTTTGAGCTCACGAAATTCCCAAAGATACGTATATATTTGGGTATTAGCCACAGCACAATATAAACACTACACGAAACAGTGTCATAAGTGGGGGAAATTAATCCCCAGTCGATTGTCGCTATCCCTTCCAACGTCAATTTTACTATCGCACCATTCAATACATTTCCAGCTAGAATCTAAAGCCAAAATATGCCCATTAAGTCTAAAATTTCCCTGAACTTCTGTCAAAATTATTTTCTGTACATTTTTTATGTAAAAAATGGATGCTATTTTTTGTTCTGACATTTTTTCCACGGAAGTAAAAAAAAAGGAATTAAATTCCGGAAAAAAAAATTTCCCAAGTAATTTTTTCCGAAACAAAAAATTCCCAAGTAATTTTTTCCGGGAAAAAAAATTTCCCAAGTAATTTTTTCCGGAAAAAAATAATTCCGGGAATTTTTTTCCGGAAATTTTTTTCCTTAGGGAATAAGTGCGGGAACCAAACGTAATTTTTACGTCTTTTTTCTGGTAATTTTTATTGAATATTTCTCTCCCCGCAATAATACAGTTATCGGCAGGGAAATTGTAGTTTCCTCTTGAAATTATCATTTGTTCCATGGAAATTATAAGTATTCATTGGACAAAGATATACACTACTCAATAACATTGACTTGATAAAACCGGAGCCTCATATAATTCTCTGTAGAATAAATGTATTTACAAAAATGGCAAAACGGACTACTGACAGAAAATTGATACTTTAAAAATTGTTTTGATAGAAAAAATGAAAAAAAAAATTCAAAATCATCTGTGGTTTGAGGTGATTAGCAAATCTGATCGAATTGCGGTTTAGCGACACTTGCTGTCCATAAAACTCCTGTGACGGTTATGATCCTGAAATTCACTTTT
Organism: Diachasma alloeum; assembly: GCF_001412515.2. NCBI lineage: Eukaryota > Metazoa > Arthropoda > Insecta > Hymenoptera > Braconidae > Diachasma > Diachasma alloeum. The sequence continues at coordinate 905,399 of NW_021680367.1, read as the reverse complement.
AATTCAACACATTCAGTGCTCCTGATTTGAAGGAACGAACAAGCGGGGGACCTAGCCTATTCGACTGAAGAGATATCATTGTTTCTTTATGCGTTAGTCTTTTTATCTTTCATCTCTACCAATTTCATTCAGTAAGCTTTCGAATGGACCCGTTGCAATTCTATTTTTAAAAAATAATGAGAAGATGAAAATTCAGTTTTGTGGTGAATAAAAAATTTCAGTTTCTGTAAGACGCAAATTCTCTGATTTTCTCAATTTTTCAAGTAAAACAAGAGGAAACTTCGTGCTAAACTTCAGATTAATATGTCAATTTTTTCCAACGTTAGAGTGCAAAGACGGATTTTTAGCGAAAAATCAAAAAATTTGAATTTCTCGGGAACTTTGCATGAATCACTTGCATGAATTGTGCTTATTCCAATTGGTTGGAATAGGAGACATTGAGATAAATATTTTGAAAAAAAAAAATTGAAATCGGTTGAGTAGCTTTTGAGATATTCAAGAAAATAGATTTGAATACAAAGTCAAATATCTGCTAAACTATCCATCCGATTTAGTCTATATTCAATACCAAATATTTTAGTGCCAAGGGGAAACTTTGTACCAAATTTCAAGTTAATATGTCAATTTTTAGGAAAACTAGAGTGTTAACAAAAATTTTCAGCGAAAAACCGAAAAATAGAAATATCTCGAAAACTTTGTACGAACGGGTATACATATTTTGATAGATTGCTATAGAAGACATCAAGACGAGTATTTTGAAAAAAAAAATTGAAATCGGTTAGATATTTGTCGGGATATTTGCAAAAAACGATTTAAAAACAAATGATAATTTCTCAAAAATGGCTAAACCGATTCAGCTGAACTTTAGCTACAGACTTAGTCCTCATTAATACCTATAATCTCACGAAGTTTCAAATTTTTTGGAATTATTTTAGCCCTTTATTCGTTTAATTTTCTAAAAGTTGACCATGAAGTGGACCAAGTCGACCACGCGCACATACATACATGGTCCTCAAACTTCGTATCTTTACGTTTCAAACCATTCTACATAATTTCCCGGCAAAATTAGACAATCGAAAATCGAACGATTTGAAGCTTCCATTCGGAAGCAAAAAAGTCAAAATTCAACAAATTATAAAAAATCAAATAAAAGAACAAAAGAAAATTCATTTCCTTTATATGGTTGGCATCATCACCAATTTTTTTATCCAATGTCTGAATACGTTTGTTTTTACTACGAATTTTACAACGGAAAATTCATTTCTGATGAAATTACTATAAATACAAAATTTTAGATGGAATTTCTCCAAAATTGACAATCTGGCATTAACGATAATAATTAATTTGGGACTGCGAAATAACACCGAGTCTTATAATAATAAAAAAAAAAAGAATAACCAATTTTCTGTCAGTGGTCCGTTTTGCCCTCCCGGTCCGTTTTGCCCTGCCCTCCCCTAATAAAAATTTTGTTGGTCACACACAAAAATTCATCACCTTATTAACGAAAAACTATTAATTGAATACTAACAATTCTTCAATTCCCTTGAATTTGGGTTAATTTGCACTCGATTCTTCGAAACTAGGACTACACCAGGAGAATGCTCATCGACCGCAATCCAGCACACAACTAACATCGGAGACAGTGGGGTAAAATGATGCACCAGTAACCGGTGGATCAGAGACAGTCCTCTATGACATGAAATGCAGTAAAAGCCTCTATCCCTGCCCCCCCTTCCACCCCCGGCCCCGCGCCCCTCTCCGCAGGGGGGATGTTTTACCGTAACAGAGTGGCCATTGGTAAAAGCACGGGGTGCGCCAGCCAATCGCAATGTAGACCGGTTTTCGCCTCCGAATATGTCACGACAGCAGGTAAAATCAGAGAGAGATGTACAAGGTGTTGGGGTGTACAAGTGGGAGGGGGGAGGGGGGGGGTTGTAGCGGGGTAGATATTATTTATTGTTCCAGATAAAATGCCGTGAATGCGGGTGATGTAGGCTCGGGTGTTAATTGTATTGGAGCGTTACCGCAATGAGAGTTTGGAAATGCTTTGGATCAATTGTATTAGACTTTTCATCGTCGAATAACTCCCCCAAGCTACTAATGAATTTTTTGTCTCCGACGCTTTGTTTATGAGTTATCAAGGAAAAAAACGACAGCCAATCAAACGCTATTCCCCGATAGAGAAATCATATCCTCTTTCCCGTTTAAGGCGGAGGGATGATGGCATTGAATGTCTAATTGATTCCAATGAATTTCATCCCTCGATATTGAATGAGAGTGGAGATATGAATTTTTTACGTTGACTCTGATTTTTAGGGTCACATTGCGTGTAGCAACCAAATGGCTCTTACGCCGCGGTGAAATTTATTGAGAGTTGCCTCACCCGGGCATGATGACAGAAGAACAATTTTTCTTCAGATCATTGTGCATCAAATGCCCAATCGATTGCCATCATTTTCATTCCTCCAGCCCGAGTGAGAGAAGAGATATTATTTTTCAAAAAGAGGATGATCTGCGGTGGATTTTTGCTTTGTTGACGAATAATTCCTTAACACAGCGCCGGAGACAAAAATGGTATTAGATCTTTCATTTCCAAATAACTTCCCCAAACTACAATATGTATTTCAGTTGACAGCCAGGGAAATTTGAGATGAAAAAAATCAATGCGGTGAGCCATTTTGCCCCAATAGTTTCAAAATTCCAGTCAAAATAAAAAATCAAAAATTTAAAAAATGAATTTTCTTCTCACGGTTGCCATATTGAGTTTACAATAGAGCTAATCTTCATTAGCATAGTAACGACTTCATTAAAAGATAAAAAATAAATAAATAAGGATTACTCCGTGGGAAAATGATATCCAGACAAATGTCCAGACAAATGTTGTTTAAAACTTGAAAAAAGAAACAGTTTTAATGGGTGAAAAATGTGTTGAAAAATGTGAGGGGGTGGTTTAGCCTTGTCCGGCAACCTCTTAACGGTTATTTAAATCTCCCAGTACACTTGTCCAAGCCATATGGCTGGAGGAGCGTCGATGTTTGCCCCCCAACGAACCTTCATGGGAACTGGCCACGGTACACCGACGTAACCGCCCCGGAGGCTCTTTTCTACCCCCTGCAGACGACCATTTTCATCGCTCGCGCTACACCCTCCGCATCTAATTCGAGAGTTGTTATTTTTTATTCTAGAACAATGAGAGATTCGTGCGGTTGACCTCGTCTATTTCCACTGTTTTGAGGAGAACAATTGGACTATGATGCCGCTGATCCTTGTTAACGCCCATGAAAAATACGAAGAGACAGATATTCCTTTTCTGGGAATTAACGGCAGGCGAGAATCCTAACGGGAATAATTTCAGGGAAATTATAGTTATGGAGGGAAGGATGAATCGATTGCTGTTCAATCAGTGAGTTGATGAATAATGTTGAATTGACATTGAATTATTCGAGGGAGATTTAAGGGAAATAGACTTTTTTGCAGATGGATCAATTTTTTACAAAAAATTTCCGTGACATTTTTACTTTACAATCATGTCATTTCCTTCTTTCGTAGGGAAAGAATTTTTCATCAGTTGAATTGAGGAATTATTGTTAATTATTTTTATTTGATCCTCAGCTCTCGCCAAACACTCTCCAAGGACTCTATCAAATCTGTCAATCGATCCAGGGAGGAAATTACACAAATGGATTGAGCATGGATACTCAATTAGTATCAGGACCTGATTTTAGTAGGATTGTCCCCTTCATGCCTGGGATCAAAGTATTGCTGCAGAGTGCTCTCCAACTTGGTGATTACATAACGTAAAACCGAATCAACGAATTTCTAGCGTTTTTTCGTATTCAAAGCCTTATCAGAGGGGAGAAGTGATGGAAATGGTGAATTAGCTGCTGAATCAATGGGTTAATGAATAGTGATTCAATTGACATTGAATCCTGAATTATTTGGTTGTCCATTAATTGTTGGTGATCGATTAATTTTTATACTTTAATATAGAGGAGTCAGCAAAACCTAGTTTGTATTCATCTTGCACGTCCCATTAGTATTTTAACAATTTTTCTTTGTGGTTTAATTAATCAATAATCTGTTGAGGAATTAAATATTTTATATCGATCCAGTACGCTGCCACCTGTAATTAATCGAATATTAGTTAGTAAATTAACTAAATACACTGTGCCATTACTGATAATTATTGAATTTATATTTTTAGAAAATTTAGTTTCATTCGAAATGGTTCAGAACGTGAAGAAATTTATTTCCAGTTATTGATTCGAGTTTTTAATCATTAAAAATTTAAGGAAATCTGTGTACGTGATACGTCAAAGTACTTTTATAAAATCCGTTTGAATAAATTCGATGAGAAATGGAGAGGAAATTTGATTGAATGATTGTGTTGACTGAATTTTTTAGAGAACAAGGAGGAATTTTGAGGTAAAAAGGTCTCCTGATATATTTTGATAAAATGAATCATTGCCAATATAATCAATTTCTCAATGAGTGAAATGAATGACTCAAGTGGAATTAAAACTCTTCAATTGTCGATTTTGTTATCATTTTGATGATGAGTAGTTTCAAGAGAAATAGTCAAGGAATCTTTTGTTCAGAGAATTAGCTTTATCACAAAAAAGTGATACATCTGAAAGAAAGCTGTTGTTTCTCGTTTGATTGAGGAGAGGATTTTAGGTAATTATGAATCAACAACAATAATCCAATGAAATAATTATGTAATAACCACCTATAGTGTAATGTTTTAATATGAATAATGAAGAAGTACAGATGCCTTTATACAGTATGTATAGATAGACCAAGCCATAATATAATTCTCTTAACTATCTCACCACTTGCATTTTTCACTATTTTTCATTATTTTTAATTTATTAAGTATTCTTAAACAATCCGCTAAGAATTAATATAATCCTACAGAGAAAGATAGATATGTTTAATCGTGTATTCACTATTTTGAGAGATTTATGCTCCATTTGTTTCGTATTCATAAGGCATTTATTACATTTAATGAAATAGAGGTTTCCTGCATAAAACCAATTTCATGGCAATTTTTGTTGATTAGATCTCTTTAATTATCTTCATTCCCTTCGTGTAAAACAGATGAATGCGTTAGACAGTAACGAATACTATTCGTCTTTGCAAATTAATGAATTTTTATTCATTATCAATTCTGCAGTGAAGGGAGAAAACAAGCGCTTTTCAAATATTATTATTGCTAATGTTTTTTTTGCTATAAAAATCAAAACTCGTATAATTATTTTTTATTATCTGTCTCACAAATAGAATCAGTAGTTCAAAACACTCGGGGAATCCCCGGGTATTTTCCCTCCAATTAATCCTAAATTTCGACTAGAAACGCCTTCATCTCCCTCGTACAGAAAATGAAAAATCTAATCCTCAACTTTCTCAGAAATAAAAATGTCTCCCTCGTAAACTAGATCTCAAACTGCTCTACATGTCTGTCGTTGCGACCATAATCTTTAATAATCAAATTCATTCCCTTTATTCCTCACCAAATTCTAATGAGACTGAACATGTGAATGGCAATTGAATAGAATCACTCGATCTGACGAGTGACTTCAAGCTGTCGCAGATATTATGGTAATTCAAGGAGTCAAATGAGAGGTACCTTTCTAGTACCGAGTCACGTTGCGGAAAGTCAACAGGTGGGATTCCAAAGCCAAACGACACCCCCTGCCAAGTCAGTTGGCCGTTGCATGGGAAAAAGTAACGGAAATCAATGTTCCCTGCAACCCTAGCTCTATCCACACGTAGTCTGTTGTATTTTTTTCATCGTTATTAGACGATAAAATAAATTGTACGTTGCGAGAGAACATCATCATTATGATTTTCTGAGAGTCAATAAAATCGTGGAGGAAAAACGGGTCGTTGTATTGGAATTTTTTGAATTTTTAGGTTTTTCCGGAAATTTTTGTTTCCAAACCCTGGTCATACGTCTATTTCCACACGATAAATATCGAGATCTATCTTTTCCGAATGGAGATTTTTTAAAGGGAATTTCTAGTATTTTTCATTTGATAATTTTTGTCAGATAAACAAGTGGGAAATTGCTCTTGTATTGCATATATTACAGTCATTTTGCTAATAAATTAGCAATATGCTTCCGAATGTTTATTTTGCATATCATTTCCTTCGATCATGTATAATTCATTGTTCATTTAATTTTATGAAATTGAATAAGATTTCTTTTCAACTAATTTTGTCAGATTTTCAACTCAGTTGAATGCTATCATCATCATTATTCTTATTATCCCTTTCTTCTGTACAACCGATTGTCTTTTTTACGGTTCTATCTCTCGCCTTAGCCTTTCGATAAAATGTTAATAGAAAAATTTTATTTATACATACTTGAATGAATTTGCAACATCACATTTGAAGAAACCATCGGAAAGCTCACTTTCAGGGAAATTCATGAAAAATTCGAAATTTTTAACAATCATCATAAAAATCAAATCAACCAATATAGCTATCGTAATCATCTTTTAACTTGGACTTAATGGCATTAAAACAAACATTTTAAGCTATGATTGAATTCATTTGAAGCATGATATTCAAAGATATCCTCGGAATTGTGATTTTCAAAAAATACAAAATTTTTGCAAATTTTCAAATAACTCAAAATAACAATTATTGCTATCGCCTTCATCTTCGAACACGGTCAAAAGGTCATCCAAACAAATGTTTTAAGCCATCATTCAATCAATTCGGAACATTTTTTCAGTTATCGGGGGACAACCGATTTTCGAAAAAATTCGAAAATAAAAAAAAAATTGATAAATTCAATTTTAATTAATGGCGATCGATAGGGCTCAATAATACCTACATTTAAAATAAAAAAAGATTCAATTCCATGTATTCATTAGCGAACAATTGAAGAAAAATTGTGTTACATACGTCTAAAAATTGCCTTTTCGGACATTTTGGATCATACTGGGACGATATGACACAAAAAATCCAAAACTTTAATTTGAATTATTGTAAAGCTTCCACTGGGAAGTAAAAAAATGATAAAATTTGCCGATTACAAAATCATTCAATATTATTGTTGCGCAATAGTTCTCAAAATATAAAAACTGAAGATTAAAGTTTTCAAAATTTTGGTTTCTTTATATTTTGAAAATTCCACAGAAATTGTTTCATAAAGTTATTTTTTTTTAATTCCACAATTTTTATTAAAAGAAACAAAGTGATAAAATTAATGAATTCAAAAATAATTCAATACTAATAATACTTTTAATAATTCCTTGAATAAATAAAAAACACTTGTCAAAGGCCTATGTTTTTGCAATAGTTCTCAAAATATAAAAATTACACGGGGAGAAATATTCAGTAAAAAAATTACGGAACTCACAATTCACTCATCGATTACGTAATCGACGCAGAAAATTTAAGTGACGGTATCGTAATTTTTCACAGGAGATTCAGATATAAATTACAGAACGCTCCCGAAAAATTCCGTGACAGTTCCGTAAAATTTCCTATAACCACATTTCGCTCCGTAATTACGGAAAAGATACGTAATTTTTATTGAGTATTTCTCTCCGTGTAGAAATTCAAGTTTTTATGTGGCGGTTAGGTGTATAGAGACGCATTAATAACTCGTGGTTGTGGAATATAAAGGCGTTGTATTTATCGCAGAGATGTGTTTACATCGAATATATAAATCGGACTGAATTCAACTGAGATGACTGACGGACGGACTGACTCGTCGTCGGGGAGCGTGTGAGTTTAAATACCTTCTGTTACGGAAGTTACGCTAAATATCAAAACGCCACCTATGAATGGCGGATGTTGGGCTGCACACAGACAGTATTCAACCCAATTTGTGCTTGTGTCAGCGTGTATATGGGAAGCCTAAAATCGTCCATCTTGGTGAAAACGAGCGCCGCCACCGGTAATAAGCGGTCCCAATAGAATATTCGAGACGCGTTAACTAAATTTCGAAATAATAATTCGTTTGTGACTCGCGCCGCATTTTCAAATTTTGTTTTCTCTGTATTCTAAAAACTCCCGAAGCGAAGCGGGTCGTCATATTGTGCTATCAACCCCGAAATAGCCTATCTACCGAAAGGAGGCCGGAACCCCAAAGATGACAATTTAAATTTTATAAAAAAAATATTGACCGATAAATCAAAATATTCGACACGCCCCCACTTTTGAGGCCTATCCCAGGGACGATCAGACTCGTGTCGTATTTTTTCTCCTCAAATGTCCGCATCATTAGCCCGCTAGGATGATTCAGATAGGGTTGTGAATGCATGAGACCCACAGATCAACCCCCTCCCCCCACCCTGTGAAATGGTGTCGCGTGCCCTTTTGTGTCGCGCAACCCCTTTCCCTCTCCTTCTATTTTCTCCACCTCTTTTTTTTTCATTTCATCTGTGCATGAGCCTGGTTTACGCGCGTGTTAATCGACAATGCAGAGTCATAAATTATCGAGAACCCTAATAGAGACATCTAGTGCACGAGGGACAGAGATTTCGAGAGAAGAAAAAATATAAACGGGGCTAGGGAAAAAAATTATTTCTCTGCGGAAAATTGGGACGATAAGTCATGGCAAATGACCCTGCCAGTTGCACCCCGTTACTTTCTCAGGTCGTGGTTCGCCAAATGTTATTTTTATGGATTTCAGGATTTTTAATGGGTTAGTGCATTAAGGTATATCACATGACAATCGGACCCAAAAGTTAGTCCTATGGATTTCGGGAAAATATGTGAAATAATTTAATTTATTGCATTCTCATAAGTTATTGAGTTTTTCTACTCTCATGTGTTGATGTTGGCAACAATAACTGTTTGAATCTAATAAGGAATTATGTGTTGATTAATTTTTTGAATGACTCGCTGTGCTCGCCAATCCCCGTATGGCCCACATATCTCCATGATCCTTAATCTGACTCTTGTGATTCTTAATCTAACCCTCGTGACCCTTATTAAAACCCTCTTAACCCTTATTCTGACCCTGTGAACCTTAATCAAACCCTCGCGACCCTTATTCTGATCCTCACGACACTTAATCTGACCCTTGTGAATATTAATCCAATCCTCGTGACCCTTGGCCCTCATGATGCATATTCTGACCTTCGTAATCCTTATTCTGACCATCGCGGCCTTTATTCAGACCCTTGGGGCCCTTATTCTGACCCTGTGAACCTTAATCAAACCCTCGCGACCCTTATTCTGATCCTTATGACACTTAATCTGACCCTTGTGAACATTAATCCAATCCTCGTCACCTTTATTTTGGCCCTCATGATGGATATTCTGACCGTCGTAATCCTTATTCTGACCATCGTGGCCCTTATTCAGATCCTCGGGGCCCTTATGCTGACTCTCATGACCCTTATTCTGACCCGTGTGATCCTTATTCAGGCCCTCTTGATACTTATTCAGGCCCTTGTGACTCTTATTCTAACACTCGTGATCCTTATTCTGACCCTCGCGACCCTTATTCTGATCCTCATGACCCTTAATCAGACCCTTGTGAACATTAATCCAATCCTTGTGACCCTTATTCTGGCCCTCATGATACTTATTCTGACCCTCGTGATCCTTATTATGACCCTCGCGGCCCTTATGCAGACCTGCGAGGCCCTTATTCTGACTCTCGTGACCCTTATTCTGATCCTTGTGATCCTTAATCTAACCCTTTCGACCCTTATTCTGACCCTCATGGTTCTTGATCTGAACCTCGTGGTCCTTAATCTAACCCTCGTGACCCTTATTCAGGCCCTCTTGATGCTTATTCAGGCCCTCGTGATTCTTATTCTGACCGTCGCGACCCTTATTCTGACCCTCATGAAGTCGATTTGGATTTTTTAAATATAAAGAGAAATAAAGAAACCTTTAACGAAATTTCCATTTTTTAGAGTTGAATATCGCAGAAACTATGTAACACACAATTTTATAAAAAATTCAGTGTTCGGAATTTATCAATCTATCACGAATTAGTTTTTCAAGAACATCGTAAGAACCGTTTTCTCATAAGATGGAAAAATCGAGTTCGGGAGACCCATAATAAAAATTTTCAAATTTGGATTTGCAATATATAAAGATTCTACAATATATTTCGAGAAGTATTATATCGGAAGGAACCACATGACCAGTGTTTGAAGACAGAAATTTTTAGAGTAATGCGAAGAGATAATTTGAAAAATTTTTACATTTATTAATTATTCTAAAATTTGGATTCTGTCCTTTCCTCCAAATTCAAATTCCTTCATTGCGAATAAAAATGAATAAAAGTGCTGATGATTTCTAAATGATAAAAAAAATATTCATGATGGTTTGAGCATGGCATCTGAGGTTTATTTGTCATCTGAATCCCCCATTGTATGTTTTCCACCCCACGTAGGCGTGTTAAACTGATTCTGCCGTGTGTACAAGCCTCACCGACAAAAAAATGATCCTGCTGGAGTTGAGCAGATGCTGGGGGGGAGGCGAGCGACAAAAGGTAGATGTCGTTTGTTTGACATCATTATTCTCATCCCAACAGTGGTAGTCATAAAACATATTTTTATGATTATTTGCAAGCGGACAAAACCTTTAAAACTCATTAGCCTCTCAGACAGTGAAAATATCAATTGTAGGAGGAGAATTATATGTCGTCATTGATCAATTGTGTTTGATTTCTCGTAAAATTTCTTGTATAAATCAAATGAAAGAATAATGCTATCTACATTGTTTCGTAACTTCGATAAAATGGTATTAGAACAAGTTATTTCATGCATAATTAACTGAATGAAGGGTTGACATCCGTTCTAAAAAAACACAGGGGCAATATCTCGAACGAATGGAGAAAGTAAGGCCGTTTCCATGAGTACAATCGTCTTGCGTCGAATTTTCATGAAGCCCGCTTAACAAACAAAAGCGAATTGAATACCATTCTATGGAACATGAATAAACGAATCATTGTCCAAATCATTCAGGTCAGAGGAAAATAGAACAATTCAACTTTCTTAATATTGCGTTTAGTAAGGTTTTCTTCGAACAAAGTTGATTAGAATTAATAGCTAGAATTATGAGATTATCTCACATTTTTGACGTTAAGGATAGGAGAATCTGAATGCAATATAGTGAAAATGATGATCGATTTTTTCACTTTGAACAAATAATATTAATATCCAAATACAAAATTTCTGATATGAATAAAAAGACGCTGTCACTCAATATTCCAAATGAAGTTTTAATTTTTAATTTAGGGCTGAAAACACGAGATGGCAATATTCTAAGCACGGAATTATACTGATGAGATGAACAACAGATTAATTGAATTACCGTGTGAACTAACTAAAAATTGAGAACAGTGTGGCCCCGCACTTTTACCAGAGTATCAACAAACATTGAATTCCAGAAATTCACACTCTAAAGTGTGTTCTAGGAGGAATTTAATTGTAATTATGACTAAAATGTTATTCAGTGAGCATAGGAATTAGAACATGAACAAATCATTTGTTGTAATATGAAAATTGAATAGCTGATAAATTGAGACATATGATTCTCATCGGTCGTATTGCTTTTTGCAATGAGAATGATGATAAACAATAAATTGAAAAAAGGAATATCGAATCTAACGGGAAAAAGAGCATAATAAAAGGGCAAAAATCGAAATAAATCATAAAATCTTCTCATTAAAAATTTAACTGAAATTACCAATGACCTGACTCCCACAATTTCCAACAACCCCTCTCCCCCTCCTCCGCTAATAAACACCTCCTGGAGCTCTTAATTAATTTCCCAGAATTAACATAGCCCACTAAGCCTCGACGTAATTGCTCCGGCGAGTTTCACTACTGCTCATGTCCCATAAAAGTGCTCCTTAACCTTTTAGACCTCGCCCATATCTCAGTGCCCCCTGGAATTCACCCCCTCGACATGAGAAAGATGCCAAGACAATGAAGCCCGGGGGTTAAAAAAAATCGAAGTAAAAAATTTCAACCGTTTGATTTCTGAAGCTTTCACTTATCCGTTAACCCCCATTTGTTTTCCCTTTTATTCACTTGCATGGGACGAACAGTAGTCCATAATTACACGTAAACATTTAACCGGAACCCAGTCGAGGTCATTTCCGGCCCAGGTTGGCTCGTGACTTTCCATCCCCTAAATAATTCCGAACGATTTCCGGACATCGCAGTCTGAATTGAGTTAAATTTTCTTTATTTTTCCTTTTGTAAAAAAAATTATAAACAAAATAAATTATAATTATAATTTATTTTGTGTAAATTTGTAAAAAAAAATAATTACAATTACCTTAAAAAATATAAATGTGAATGTAATTATTATTATAATTACATTTTTATTGTTTATATTTTTTAAACAATAAAAATGATGAATTAATAGTAAATGTTAATTTATTATAGTTGATCAATTAATTAATCATAATAAATAAAAATAATAATTAATTATAAATGCAAATTTAATAATCATTATTATAAATATGAAATTATTGTTAATAATCAATATATGATTGTTTATGATAATAAATTCATTCATTGTTAATGTGAATAGTAATTAAAAAATGATTATTAATGATTAATATCGAATTTTAGATAATTATATACTCATTAATTATTCATAATTGTTAATTTTTGTTTTGTTTAATTTGTAATTAATTATTCAGGCGATTAATAATGAATGGACATAATTTCGAGTTATCGACGCAGTAATTGCCACTGAAATTGCGCGAATGAAGCCGGTTGGTTGGGGCTGTGCCTCCCCCGAACTGTCTTCTCAATCTGAAGATATTCTTTCTCTTTTAAGTTGGGGTAGTATACAGTCACGAGGCGTGCGATTCAACTTGGACAATAATCCGAGTTTTAATTACTCGCGACATCTGGCTGTCGCATTTCATCCCACCCCATTCACCGGTAGTCGTAAGAGAGTTACAACTATGATAACTGTCATCGAGTTGGGGTTTATAAACCATCCGACAAATTCAAATGTCTTAGTTGAAAAAGAAAGAACTCGGGATTTTTTTTCAAAGACAAAAGCCTGGATAAAAGAGATTTCAGAGAATTTTCAAATTTTTTATTCGATAATTTATGTCAAATTAAAAAAACTACTACTTATTTATTTATTTATTCACATTTTATTATTATTGTGGATAATTATCTCCTTACCTATTGAATCCCATTATTGGCTTCGGCTGTTGGATTTGCATTTATATAAATAAATAAAATAAATAAAATTTTTGATAAAAAAAGTTAAATTAATGAAACATGGATAATAGAAATTGTCCGAATTCAACACAAAAGTTTCCAAAAACAAAGAAAGTATTGATCACCTCCGATAATTAATCTCATTTACTCCAGTGTAGTATTTTTTAATAATTTTTTCGAAATAAATAAAATCATGAAATTGGGAGGTTTTTGACGAATTGAAGTCCAAATGATCTATTTCAATAATTTGTTCATAAAAATGTATGAACTATCCTTGTTAATGTTCAATTGATTATGAACTTTATTCTTTTCGAATATTCACGGCACGACGTCATATCTCGAAAGCTCGTCACACTCCTAGCCGAGGCTATCATTTCATTCGTCTATTCTCACGTCCGAGAGGCGCGGCGTGAGACTAGTCAAAGTAACTTTCTTTTGAAATTATAAAATTGAAGAATTTCTTACGTATTGACCTTCATTTACCATCTATCTCGATAAATTCTTTATAAAAAAACTGTATAAAAATGAAAACAAGTTGGAAATTGCTCTTGTATTTTATAGTGTATAGTTATTTTTGCTAATAAATTAACAAAATGCTTCCGAATGGTTATTTTGCACATCATTTCCTCCTATCATGTGTAATTCATTGTTTATTTCATTTTATTAAATTGAATAAGATTTCAACTAATTTTGGCAGATTTTCAACTCAGTTGAATGTTATTATCATCATTATTCTTATTATCCCTTTCTTCTATACAACCGATTGTCTTTTTTACGGTTCTATCTCTCCCCTCAGCCCTTCGATAATATGTTAATAGAACAATTTTATTTATACATACTTGAATGAATTTGAAACATCACATTTGGAAAAACCATCAGAAAGGTCACTTTCAGGGAAATTCATGAAAAATTCGAAATTTTCAACAATCATCATAAAAATCAAATCAACCAATATAGCTATCGGAATCATCTTTCAACTTCGACTTAATGGCATTAAAACAAACATTTTAAGCTATGATTGAATTCATTTGAAGCATGATATTCAAAGATATCCCCGGAATTCTGATTTTCAAAAAATACAAAATTTTTGCAAATTTTCAAATAAATCGAAATAACGATTATTGCTATCGCCTTCATCTTCGGACTCGGTCAAATGGACAGCCAAATTTTTTAAGCCATCATTCAATCAATTCAGAACATTTGTTTTAGTTATCGTGGGACAACGGATTTTCGAAAAAATTCGAAAATTAAAAAACTAATCGATGAATTAAATTTTGATTAATGGCGATTGATAGGGCTCAACAATGCCCACATTTAAGCTTCCATTCAGCAGCAAAAATTATCATATTAAATCCCTGTTGAAAATACAATTTTTTTCATCTTCGATTTTTTCACCCCCAAAAATGATTCACCCCCGCCCCCGGGGGTTAAAATTCCCCATTAGCCGAGCTAATCAGTCCACCGGGATCAAAGGGAATTGGCTCGTGCCCCTCACAATGCGGAGATAATCAGTACGTGTTGAGCAACTAGCACCACCCACTCAACGTAACGTCCAGGTGAATCACGACCAGAGTCACCTAAGCATAACGACCCCTGCATGGGTCAGTCTCACATCAGGCCTTCACGAATCTCGATTAACCCTCACCTGCCCTCTGGATAATCGTATGCACACGAGTACCAGCGACTTTGATGCGTATCGGAAGGACCGAGTGTCACACTCGACTCCATATCCGGTTTGAACCGTCGCACGTGCGGTAATTTCAATTTATCAATTTGATTTTATTAAATTTCACTCACCGGTCTCGCGATCGCTCCTGTCCTCAGTCGTGTTCTCTCGCATGTCCTGGAGTTGGAGGGGCTCTCTTGGACCCATCAGGAGCTCCTCGCCAGTGGAGATGTCTCTTACGGCTTCGTAGACAATCTGAAAATACAAATGAAGAAGAATTTTGATGAGATGCGTGGTAATTTCGGAGTGATTCGTTTTTTAAATTTATTTTTTAAAAATACTCATTCGGATTATAATATGTTTTTAAAATGAAAATATTCGGGTGCGTGAATTAGGAACTGGTGCGGGTTCAACTTGGCTAGGGTGACGGCGTGTTCCCGCGCGCCTCGAGGACGTGAGAATAGACTGAGGAGGCTTTCGAGATATTTGCGATATATTCGATATTTTTATGATACTGGAATCGATACATTAAAAAAAAAACGTAGGAAAGTGTTACCGTGGATTCAGACATGATCTAACATGAATTATCGAATAAAAAATGAAAAGAAAAAATCATGAAATATTCCTATTTAGAATCGATATATCTCGATAATTACCGCCTTGAAATGTGCGTTTGATGAGGGTTTGAAAACGGTAACTTTCCGGATTATTTACAAAAGACACGAACCTCAATACAACCCGTTTTGCCCCGCGATTTTTGAAAATACCCTAGAAACACTAAGTCTGAAGTACCAATAAATAAGTTGATAAACTGGAAACATTCGTAAAAATCCCAAATTGAGCCAAAAATTGCTGAACGCAAGTTTTCCAAACAACACTAAATACACGGAGAGAAATATTCAGTAAAAATTACGGAACTCACAATTCACTCACCGATTACGCAATCGACTCAGAAAATTTAAAGTAGCTCTACCCTTACGGTAAATTCAAAGATTATTGAAAACTGCAAAAAAATTGCAGAAAACTCGATTAGATTCGGAATTCAAATTTGTTCTCAATTTAATTATCGTTTTGTTTTTTCAAAGAAGAAATGTTTAAAAATCAGAATTTAACCCAGTGTCTTATGTGAAAATTTCCATTGTAATCAAAGATTAAAATCTGAATTTTTTTTCATTAGATGTGAAAAAATCATGAATTTTTTTGACACTTCATAAAAAATAATTCACCATTTTGCAAAAAAGTTTTATTATTTATTTATAAGCGGGAAATGTTTGAAAAAATATCAATATTTTGCGAAATTTAATTTAGACAATACTAAGTGGGTATGAATTTCTTCAAATGTTTTCCACGCAATTTAGTTGAAAAATTAAAAAACTGAAACTATCCAAAAGTACAACATAACCCGGCCGAAGGGTAGAGCAACTTTAAGCCACGGTATCGTAATTTTCCCAGGAGATTCCGATAAAAATTACGGAACGCTCCGGAAAAATTGCGTGACAGTTTCCAAAAATTTCCTACAACCACATTTCGCTCCGCAATTACGGAAAAGATGCCTGATTTTTGTTGATTATTTTTTCAACCCAAATATCGGGCAATATAATTGGCCCATTCGACATCACGTGGTACAAGCTACAGGGTTTTCAACTGATAATTTTTTGATAATTTTCTCTGATAGTTGCTATATAAAAAACAAAACATCATGCAGTTGAATTAACCCCTCGTCAAACTGACAGATTGAATTAAATTGTGTCGTTGTATTAATTATCCTATTTTCGTTTCTCAATTGTGAGTTTCGTTTCATGGTCCAATTATATTGCCCGACCTTTGGATTGGAAAAATAATCCCCCGAATACCACACGAGCTTCAAAATTAATCGGGCATTTTCTTCAAGGTTCCCTGCATACAAACGACGTCGTCAAGTTTTTCAGGAAAAATCACTCGTGCTTCGCACTCGTGATTTTTTAACCTGAAAAACTTGACTCCTTCGTTTGTTCGCGNGAGCTTCAAAATTAATCGGGCATTTTCTTCAAGGTTCCCTGCATACAAACGACGTCGTCAAGTTTTTCAGGAAAAATCACTCGTGCTTCGCACTCGTGATTTTTTAACCTGAAAAACTTGACTCCTTCGTTTGTTCGCGACGAACCTGTCGGAAAATACCCGATAATTTTGAAGCTCTTGTGGTATTACAATTGAATATTTCTCTCTGTGCACCTATATAAATCACCATAATCCTCCCCAATCAAACATCCCAAAACACAAACTCCATTAGACAATAAAAAATAAAACCCAATGAACCCCCGATCGGTGTTGAAATACTTGAACTCAATCAGTGCCCCCGGGTGTCCATC
>NW_021680367.1:843636-888094 GCF_001412515.2 Diachasma alloeum | reverse complement strand
TCCCCCCCCCCCGCCCCAAGTGCCCTAACCAGGGGGTTTGATCTCCAACCGATTCGCCGAGGCTTTCCCCCGCGATCCCCCCAAGGGGTGACTTAATAACTAAACAGGCTGTATACACGCCAGCCACTGCAGGGGGAGTTGTCTCTCTGGCACCCACACAGCCAGTATCAGGGTACCATCATACCCATGTGTCTGAGTTCGCACGGCATCGACGCCTGCACATTGACTCGCCCATACTTCATAAAACCCTGGGGAATCAGAGAGCCGTGACCACTCGCTCCTCACCTATCTCGTGCTACGATTCATTGGAATAAAAATCCAATTGAAAACACTTGACGCATCGCACGATCGCATTGTCTGCCGTTCAACGGTTCAGGACGGTTTCAACAATAGGAAGTCATTTAGGGGAGTCAAGTGGCGAGGGGGGAGGGAAACACATGTCAATGGGGTGTTTTATTGTTTTTTTTTTGGTAATGAGACTGTTTGTTTCAATTTTTGGAATCCGTGACAGACGAGAAATTCGTTGGAAATGGGTTTTATGGAGGAAGAGAAAGTTTCCACCGAAATATGATCGTTTTCGTTGTTGTAATTGGTCTCGTGAGACATTTATGTGTCTTTCGGGTGGGGCCGGTACTAATCGTCCAATTTTCATTGGTCCAATATCTTCTGGTCCAATGCCATTTCGTTCAATAACACTATTCGTCCAATTTTTTTTGTCCATTCTTCGTTTGGTTCAATTTTGTTTTGGTCTAATAATTTGGTCGTCCAATTCCGGGGAAAAATGAAAAAACATGTAATGCGTGCACAAAATTTAATCAATATATCAACTCAGGCTTTACTGTTGTGGCACGATCAATGGAAGTACAAGACATTAACAATTGACATGAAAAAAACTCGACGTCTGTGAACACAATTAAATTTAAACATGAACCCACTGATAGTAGAATATATTAATAATTAACATAAAAACTGCTCTCATGAGACAGTTACGGAACAACAATTGAGGAAATTCATGTAAATAATTTATGAAAATTATGATAGTGGTAATTAAAATATCATTATCCAATCATTTGGGTTTGTTGTTCATAATTTTATGTTGTGAGCCAATCCGCGCAGCCAGTCAAGAATGGGTATTTGTGTTCTTTGTTTACTATTTTCGTACATGTCTTGAGAATATTCATGTACATTGATTGTTAGAATGTAGTAGTTTCTATTTTTCTTTTTTTTATTATTGGACGTTCATTGTGGTGGACTGTGATTTTGGATGAAAATCCATTGGACGAAAAGGTATTAGACGAATGGTTTTTGGACCAAAAGTACCAAACCCGAACATTATGTTCGAAGTGCGAATGATATGACGTTGATGCTATAGTGGAGCATTTTTGCAGTAAAAATTCTTATTGAAATTTTTGCCAAAAAGATGTGTGTATCTGACCACAATAGGAATGCAATCGAATGAGTTGTCAACAGTTTTCAACTCGTTTATCATTTCACGGATTTGTTTGAGGACTTTGAAAATACTGAGTTTATCTAAATCTGAGATAATAGATTCTGCCAGAGATCATGTCTCTGGTTTCTCTTATCTGTTTATCGTAGGTCCTCGGAGTGGTCATGGATAATGTGTGGGGGATGTTATTCGTAACAGCTGGGTACTGTTGTACAAAGTTCCGAAACAAAAAATCGAAATAAAACATTTCGATTGCTGGAACTTTGAAAGTGATGGGGCTGAATGGGTCGTCATATTAAGTTTTTCGGCTAAAATTTCCCTGGCTCTCTGATGGTGGTTATCTGTTTTTGATAATCTATTGACTCTCACCTCTCCACCAATCAGAACGTGGCGCATATTGACAGCTTGAGGATTGCCGGTGCTCCTGATGTACTTGAGCCAATTGCTAGCTTCGCGAGAGGCGTCTAACCATCCTCGGACTCCACTACCCGAGTGTCGAACCTGGAATCAACAAAAAAAACCATATAAATGGATGACGAAAGGATGTAAATGGATGATTAACACATGTTTTTAATGAGGAAACTAGTGAAATGAATCGTTTTGACTACGAGCAGCTCAAAACGTGAGAAATTCTTCGATTTTTTAATTTCATTCATTTTATAAAAAATGACGTTACCATTTAAATTATCGAGTGAAAAAAGATTTAATCCTGAAACAGAAGGGATTAATCAATTTTCATGTGAAGAAAAGACTTCCAATGGTTTTGCTTTTGAATATTTAGCTCCGGAACATTGAGTTTAATGGTTTAATGCTCTCAAATTTTCACTTCTCACCCTTCAAAAACGTATCACGAGTGATGACGTTTGAGGGCCATCAAGTAAATCGTCGTCGTGTGCCGAAGAACGAACAACTGATGCTTTTAAGTCTCGAGACAAGTGATTTTTAACAATTGTCTTGGGCTACCGCACCGCCTTGCTTGACGCTTGGCCGACCATGCGAGCAGCAAAAGCAGGAGTCATTTCGCTCAAACCCCCAACACGATAGTTCCACTCACGGTGGGATCCACACCCCAGAAACTCACGGGGGAGCGGAATGATCGTTGAGTTTTATCGTTAGTGAACGCTTCACCCCAACCCTGGGTCGAGACGCAGACACTTGTCACTGCCATTTGGACCAATTGTCACTATTTTAGGCGTGCGAATCGCTCGATTCATTAGGTAATGTGTTGACTATTGATGGTGCAGCTCATTTTTGGGGGTTTGGAGTGGTTTTGAGGGGAATTTTTGGGGGGATGAAGATTTAGACATGAGAATTTTCAAGTTTTTTAGGTTTTCGAGGGGTAGCAAGAGATAGTTGAGCCTAAAAACTCAATGTAATGAACTATTTCGCCTCAATTGTTTGGAAAATATAGAGAAAGCCTCATTTGAAACATTATTTGACGAGAAAATTTTCCGATCAATCCAAAACAAGTGGAAAATTGCATTTTTTAAATAAATGAGTGGAGTTATTGTTGCTAATAAATTAGCAATTTGCTTCTGAATGGGTTCTTTTTTGTAAATTCTTATTTCACTATTCTCTTCTGTGATTTTTTCATGTCATAGTACTATCATCAATTGAAATGTCATCAAAATTTTGCGTATTATTTCGTTCTGTCAAATAATTCTACATTCAGACCCTCTCAAGTTTCGAATTCGTTTTCAGTCCGGGTTTAATCAAGGTTCAATCAAGGTTTAATCAGTGTATAGCCGGGATTTAATCAGGGTTTATTCAGGATTTAGCCAGAGTTTAACCCAGGTTCTGTCAGAAGTTAGTCGGGAGCATGAATCAATATGAATAAGTATTCAACATAATAGACTGCTACTTGAATTTAATAGAGATAGAGATTTTTATATAAAAAGCTCATGACGGTATTGTGTAACTTGATAAGCAATGATGCTGTTCTCACCATTTTTCAACTTGATTGAGAAGCCATTGAAATATACTTTTCAAGCCCTGATTTAATTGCTATTACTGATGATTCTTTCAGTAATCATGAAAAAATCGATTTCCTCTTTCAAATCGCACAAACAATGTGCTGTAACTCAACAACCAATTGTGCGACCCCCATTATATTCTGATAGAATCAAGAGGATATTATTATCTACTTTTTGAGCCATGACTAATTCCGCTTTGATGACAATTTTTTGAGTGATCGTTGGAAAATCGATTTTTGGAAAAATGGGAATTTTTTTGAAGCTGCATAAAAAATTGAATTTTAATTGGTGTCAGTGACTAGAGCTTATTACCAAAAATTTAGTTAACCAAATACAAAAAATTGGAAATTGAAAGTTTCCGATTAGAAAGTTTCCATTCGGAAGGAAAACTTGATATTTTTCGTTGATTGAGAAAAATAGTTAATTATCATCTTAATTAATAAATTGAAAAATGATTCAATTATCGTTTCAAGTGTTTATTGGAGATGATGACGAGGTTTGAGATTTGATGATATATTTCTTTGATTTTACACCCTTTTTGCATTTTCAAGGGAAAACTTCGATTTTTTTCAACCGCGTAAAAATTGAAAATTGTCAATTCCATTTTTATTATTACTTCAATGGATAGCCGGGGACATTTGAGGCGGAAAACTCAATATGACGACCTATTTCGCCCCAAATTTTGCAAGATATAACCAAAACAAAATTTCAGAATTGGAATAAAAAATCGGTACATCTCGAAAACTACTGTATCAGAAAGGATTTATATCCAGGGTTTGCAAGAAATTAATAACAAAAGTAATTTTACCAACATTTCTAAAAAATCGTTAATTATCAAGTCAATTCACAGTCAATTGCAGTCAATTCACAGTTATTATTTATTAAGTCTGAAGTCTTCATAAATAACCAAGAACCAATTAAAAAATTGATGAATGACATGATGTCTTCATTGGATTTGATAACAGCGTCTGGATCGCGATAACACGTCCCACCTGTCGGAGACACTCGAAACTACCCCCAATCAATAACCCAGTGCTCACAGGTGAGTGGATAAGTTAGGTAATTGATCTCGCTCCTTACTCGTTGAGCCTAAATTTGTTGTTACAACCGAGCTCACTCAGCCTCATCAGTCTGATCCTCGGGGACCCGGGATTATCCCGGGGCCTTCTCTCAACCGTGTGCACACCCGGTCTAGTGGACCATTCTGGGCGAAAACATCGGATGAGCTGATGGGTATTATTTACACTTCGACACTTTCCGGGGATTTATTTTTACTACTGTATTATACCCATTTTATTTTCACTGCCATTCATGAGACATTTTGATTTTTCGTTTTGGAAAATCGGAATTTTTCATTATATTTTGTCATTTTTATTCGACAATTCATGTCAAATTATGTGTAAATTCAATGGCAAGCTTTCCAAATAGCTTTTTTATAGGAAAAATCACCGGAAAATTATGGAATGACAATGTTTTTTTTTTTGATAATTTGAAATTATGAATTCAAAATTTTTTTATTGATAATTTTTGTAGAATAAACTGAATGAAAGAATGGGAGAATTAACCACGTAAAGAACTAACCGTCATTTTTTTTTAATAAAAAATGATTGAAGAATTATAAATTTAAGAAGTTCATACCTATAAAGTTTTATTTTTCATTGCGAAACACAGGAATTTTTAATTATATTTTTTATTCGATAATTCATGTCAAATTATGTGTAAATTAAATGTAAAGCTTCGTCAATTGTTTATTATGGGACAAATCGTTGGAAAATAATGAATTCAAAATGTCTAAGTGACTCAAAATTCCAAGTGCAGAAACTTTTTTATCAAGACGATTTATGAATAATTTTTGAATAATTAAATTAGACGAGTTTAGAATAAAATTAGACGATTTTAAAATAATTTTTATAAAACAAACGCTACGACAAAGTCAACGAATTTCTCACGTATTGAGCTTCTTGTCGCCCAACCGATCTATTTCAATAATTTTCCAATTAAAAAAACGAGTGGAAATCCATTTGGTGAAATTCTCACATCTAAACGCCCGAAACTCATCCGAAAACCCCCGAAAACACTAAAAAAAACATTAATCACGTTAATTTCCAGTCGACAACGGCCGAGACGTGACAAAAAAACTGGAAGCCCCCGATTATAAATAAAGATCCTCACGGAGACAAATCTGTCCACCGAATTGTCCGCGCATGTTCGCAACCGCCGACAAAGCCCCTTCGAAAAAAAAAAGAAAAAAAATGGATGAGGAAATAAAAACGAGGAGAATCGCCTGCTGCGAGAGAACTTGTGCATCTCTCGGTCACTTGCGGGCATCAGGGTCTCGCACCAGTGGGCGCCGAGTTAACGCATCATTGTCAAAAGGTGTGACAGACCCGTGGATCCTAATCTGTCGTGTTACCCCCATTGAGTGGTCCATTGTCACTCGTCGTTCGTGCCCATCTCGCTAAAATGCATCTTAAGTCCCTCAACTTCACCCCCGTTGTGATACCGTGAAAATACTCGTGTCTCGGTATACTTTTGTCACTGTTTCTGGGTTACATCTATCGCCAAGCGTGATCGGTAACATCTCTTTGTGGTTTTTGATGACCAGATAAATATTTCTGTTTTGGGGAAGGGAAAGTTACGGCAAAATAATAGGAAAATGGGGAAAAGTGAAAATGGAGTTTCTTGTTTTGATTTTTAGAAAATGCTAGGGGGCTTCGCCCCCTGCTCTCAGAGCTCGCAAACCCCCTACGGTTGGTGCGACCGATTGGTTTATTTCAATGAAATATCAATATATTGCTATAATTTATGCATTTCTATTGAATTTTTTCGAAAATCTTTTCTAAAGCGCGCTCACTCGTAATGAGGGAAATTTTCATATTCTATTTTACTAAAGATGATAGAAACGTGAAGTTGTTTTATACCGAAATATCTCAAAACTGCCTGACCGCTAATCCTCAATTCTGATTGGTCAATATGTGACACGAAGTTACTCACAAAAAAAAAACACGCGGCATTTTCAAATTCTTCAGTGACATAATTTCAAATTCTTCAGTGGCAATTTTTTTTTCACGTTATATATATATCACATGTATATATATATCATCGGTGAAATTAATAAATTCTGTCCTTTTATGGAGACTGATTATTTTAAAAAATTGAAGATAGTTAATTGAAAATGAAAAATTCATTATAGATTCTTTTACTCTACTTCGCTACTCGCTTCAATCATTAGTCGAATTCTCTTTGATTCATTATCAATATTTATAAGGTATTCATGAGAAAATGAAATTCAATGAATTCCATTTCTTCATTTCAACAAATGAATAGATCAGCGCGCGCATAGATTTTGTCTTCCAAAAAAATAATAAACTAATGAAAAAAAGGCTAGAGGGTAATAAATCAAATCTTGCTCGAAAATACGTACAAGTTCCAGAGTTTTTCTAGATTTCATAAGAAAGTTATTTGAAAACATGACACGAGAAATTATGAGTTTCGGGGCAAATTCTATCCATTGAGGCTCACGCGTGGCAACGACGCCTTCACCGTGAGTGGCGCGCAATTCGAATGTCAATATAATCGCTGGAGCATCATGGGAGAGGTATTATAGGTTAGACCATGCAACTGAGAGAGAGAAAACACTCCGCAGGTTTACCAACTCTAAATAACCATAGGAATGATCCGTGCAGCAGTGCTATGTCTCTGATGCATTTTAATATTGTTTCAATAATTAGAAAAACTTCCAATAAAAATAATTTGACACTGGCAAGTGATGGGAAAAATCAATCAATCTGACAAAGAAAATTAATATTCAAGAAATGTTCAAATGCCCACTGAAATAGTTACTTGAAAATCGCAAATTTTCGTGTTCAGGGATTGAATCAGGAAATGGGATTTTTCTCATTTACTTTCCAACGAATCCCTGTATTTTGACGTCTATAATTCTCTTTATTAACTACAATAATTACTGCAATTGTACTCAACTCTCGAAAGACTCCCCACCCTCGAAGTTATTGAAATGTGAT
Source organism: Diachasma alloeum (assembly GCF_001412515.2). Taxonomy (NCBI): domain Eukaryota; kingdom Metazoa; phylum Arthropoda; class Insecta; order Hymenoptera; family Braconidae; genus Diachasma; species Diachasma alloeum. Next base: position 880,652 of record NW_021680367.1, on the reverse strand, counting down.
AGCTGACGACATCTGAACAGCCACGAGAGCTATTGTGAACCGATATGGAAGCAATATCGTCAAATTATCTGGTAAATGGAAAGCTAATGATGGATCATGAAGGGGGCCTGCTTTTGACACGCAAAACGATATAATTTATACTGTTAGATACAAAAGGAGGGTAGCTTCTCCCTTGGTTTTTACGAGGGGTTTACGAAAATTATCGGTGAATAAAAGCCGGTGCGAGGGTGGCATCTGCTCTGCATTAGATACGGGTCGAGGAGCACCCACCTTATGCCGCCCTTCCTGTTATTTCTGCTGGGCCAGTGTCAAGTGGGTCAAGTACTGATTTTTCCCCGGAGAAAATTATCGGCAATCGAGCCTCCATTTCTCATAACTTCGACTGAATAAAAATTGTCGTTTTCTCCTCGATGGCTGGGAAAATTTCCGCTTCCGAATGCTGGTGTTGAACTCTTTTTGCCCTATTAGCACGAAAAATATAAACAAAGCAAATGTTTCTAACGAGAATTTTGAGGCGACGTTTCTCGAAAACTATCGCATCAAAATGAGGTTATGACCTGGGTTTGGAAGCGGAAATGTTCCGAGTAATCCAACTAAACAACAACAAACCCATAAAACCGGGAGGGGCTATTCACAGGCGTAATCGTCGTGTCACTCGATGTAATGAATTGTAATCCCAGTGAAATCAATGTAATCATTGTAATCACATGATTACCATATTTGTAATCAATTTTTGGTAATTAAGTGGTTATCATTTGTAATCACTGTAATCATTTGTAGTCAGTGTAATCTTTCGTAGTTGCTCCTAGGGGGACCGTGAAATTTGTTTTTGAATTTTCAAGCGCGTCATATCTACCAACGGTAAGTATCAGAGATCCCTGGATCAATTTTTCTGGGAATCCCAGATGTTTATGGTTCAGAACCTTGCATAGCCAATGCGTTTTGCACAGAGCATTTGTCCGTAGAAAATTGATTCAACAGAGTTAAAATTTCTTTTTATTCTGGAGAACCAACGACTGAATTATCCCTGAATTATCCGCTGGTAAGTTTCATTCTCCATCAATGGTAGATCACTTAGCACTTATAAATGCCCAAATTTTTAGATGGAGTGATGGCGACTGCATTCCTCTGTTCTAATCCCCGCCCCTCCTTCCTCATTTCTTTGCAGGTTCTAATAATTAATTATTCCATTAATTCATATTTAATAAGAGAGCATTTTTTGTGATTTCAATGATTACAGGTGTTTGGTAATCACAGAATTTAATCAACGAAATCATTTGTAATCATGTAATCACATTCTGTGCTCTTGATAATTACGGTTATCACATAGGCAATGGTAATCAGTGTAATCAGTCCCGTCATCCTGGGTAATAGATTATATTTTATAATCGCGGTGTCACCCAATTCGTCTGTGAATAGCCCCTCGTAAAAACTACATTTCCGAAAATCAAAATGAGAATTTCAAGTATTTTAAGGGAAATTGACATTGAAATCTTGGAATGATGGACTGAAGATAATTTTGATGCATAGGCAGAGAAACTTACGCTTGAAAACTCATTATGATGACCTGCTTTGCCCCAGAAAATTATAAGGTTCAATGAAAAGATGTTTTGAAATTAATTATTAATCGGTAATTTAGTTTCGCTATGGTTCAGAATAATTAGGGAATTATTGCGTGAAATGCAACCCCCGGAGCTCATAAATTTCGTGAACTCGGCTAGAGCTGACGTTCCTCCCGTGCAGATAACAACCGTCTCTCAGCAATAACCGATTGCTCCCTGGGATCAATTAAGGATTAATTAAGACGCTGCCAGGGAATTAAGCAAAGATGTCGCACGTTCAAATGTAGGCACTTGCGAAGTTGAGGGAAGTGTCGTAATGGAGTTCATTCCATAATTGTATTTCAAAATTAAATCATGAGTCGTTAACAATTTAAGATATTGAACAAGTGGAATTTCACGTTTTTCGTAATAATTGAATAATTATTACGCAATTGTTAAATTAATCATCAATTGATTATTCTAAAGTACAATTTAATTTTATCGTCATTATTATTCATATTTGCTACATACTTTAATTTAATTTCAATGTTTAAAATTGAATTTAAACAAGTGGAGAATTGTATTTTTTATAAATTAGTACAGTTATTGTTGCTAATAAGTTAGCAATTTGCTGTCGAATGGGTTCTCCCTTTTAATTCTGATTTCACTATTCTCTTTTTCGTTTTTTTTCATGTCATAGTACTCATCAATTGAAATGTCATCAAAGTTTTGCGTATTATTTCGTTCTGTCAAATAATTCTACATTCAGACCCTCTCAAGACTCGAATTCGTTTTCAGTCCGGGTTTAATCAAGGTTCAACCAAGGTTTAATCAGTGTATAGCCGGGATTTAATCAGGTTTTATTCAGGATTTAGCCAGAGTTTAACCCAGGCTTTGTCAGAAGTTAGTCGGGACTATGAATCAATATGAATAAGTATTCAACATAATAGACTGCTACCTGAGTTTAATAGAGATAGAGAGTTTTATATAGAAAGCTCATGACGGTATTGTGTAACTTGATAAGCAATGATGCTGTTCTTACTATTTTTCAACTTGATTAAGAAGCCATTGAAATATACTTTTCAAGCCCTGATTTAATTGCTATTACTGATGATTCTCTGAGAAAACCCATTTTCTCTTTCTAATCGCATAAACAATGCGCTGTAACTCAACAACCAATTATGCCACCCCTATCATATTCTGATAGAATCAAGAGGGTATTGTTATCAATTTTTTAAACCATGACTAACTCCATTTTGATTACAATTTTTTGAGTGTTCGTTGAAAAATTGATTTTTAGAGAAATAACAATTTCTTCGAATCTGTATGAAAAATTGAATTTTAATGGGTGTCAATGAATAGAGCTTATTAAAATCTATATTCCCGTATTTAGTTACCCTAGCACAAAAAATTAAAACCTTAAAAAACGGGTAAAAATCGAATGAAAAATGAAATTATGACAACATTAATTCAATTGCAGAAACTCATTTGGATCAATTTCTCCGACCGCTAAGAAATCACTTGAAATATTCGAGTCTGGTTGAAATACAATAGGGTGAATTGAGTGGATGGATGGACAATACTGAATTCACTTAATTTTCGTCATTTGAAATTGCAATCGAAAAAAAAACTGAAATGTTATTTTCTAAAAATCGAGGAAAAACGTTCGAGTGTTCATTTCCGGCTTTTTGGTCATGTAATAATGAGGGAAAAGAGCTCAAAGTGGTGGTGAAACGCGTGAAAGCGAGTGTATACCCTCTCCCCCTAACCCCCTGTCAACGCCATTGGGATTGGGGCACACGCTGTGAGCGCTAAAAGCATTTTTGCGTAGAACCATCCGACCCTCGGTAACTATCACACAACCACTGATCCGTAGTTTTATTCATCAGACTGTTATTCCATGTTCTGTCATCATATTTTCCCCTATACGGCTACCAACAACTGGATGAAAACAATTCTAATTGTTCAACCAATTTCAAAAAAAAATAAAAAATAAATAGAAATGAGGGAATTTCGGTAGATTTCCGATGGAAACTAATTTGGAAGTTAAAAATGAAAATTGCGACGTAGAAATTTCAGCTGAAAAACGGAATATGACTCATTTATCCAAAATGGATGTACAATTCATTTAATCTTGATTAAGCATTTTTGAAACTATTTAATATTTGTGAATATTATTCTGCCCCTCATGACCCTGATTTTGAACCTCGTGACCCTTATTATGACCCTCATGGCTCTTATTACGATGCTCATGACTCTTATTCTCGCCCTTGTGAACCTTATTCTGACCCTGATAACCCTGATTCTGCACCTCGTGATCCTTATTCTAACCCTCATGGCTCTTACGACCCTCATGGCGCTTATTCTGACCCACGTGACCCTTATTTTAAACCTATTGAGCCTCATCCTGACCCCGACGATCCTTATTCTGGCCCTTGAGACCCTTATTCTGACCCTTGTGAACCTTATTATAACCCTGATAACCCTGATCCTGAAGCTCGTGACCCTCATGATCTTGATTGCAACCCTCATGACCCTGATTCTGAACCTCGTGACCCTTATCCTAACCGTCATGGCTCTTACGACCCTCATGACGCTTATTCTGACCCTCGTGACCCTTATTCCAAACCTAGTGAGCCTCATTCTGACCCCGATGACCCTTATTCTGACCCTGGAGACCCTTATTCTGATTCTTGTGAATCGTATTCTGACCTTGATGACCCTGATTCTGCACCTCGTGACCTTCATGACCTTGATTGCGATCCTTATGACCCTTATTCCGACCCTCATGACCCTTAAGACCTTTATTTTAACCCTCGTAACCCTCATTTTGAACCTTGGGACCTTGAATTATGAAGTCTTAATTTCGAGTACCAAATTTTCATCACCAAAAGTTCATTTGGGTTTTCATACTATAGAGAGATGCATGATTCGCGCATGTTCTAATTCCTATGCTCACTGAATAAGGTTTCAATCATAATTACAATTCAATTCCTTTTAGAGCACACTTTAGAGTGTGAATTTCTGGAATTTAATGTTTGTTGATACTCTGGTAAAAGTGCGTGGCCCCACTGTTATCAATTTTTAGTTAGTTCACACGGTAATTCAATTAATCTGTTGTTCATCTCATTAATATAATTCCGTGCTTAGAATATTGTCATCTCATGTTATCAGCACCAAATTAAAAATTAAAACTTCATTTGGAATCTTGAGTGACAGCTTCTTTTTATTCAAATCAGAAATTTTGTATTTGGATATTATAGTACATTACGCTGCAAGTGCGTGCAAAAGATTAGAGAAAGAGAGAGAAAAGACGTTTCTTGAAAAAAAAAAAGATAGAAAATGACCAATTAAAATAGTTTTCCATAAAATCACGCAGTTTTGAATGTATTTATTTTCATAGAACAACTTAATAACAATTGAATTAACGCTTTTCCATGAGTCCTTCGTTTTGAAATAGTTTTTCATCGAATAACGCAGTTTCAAAGATATTTTTTCATTACAAAACAACTTAATAATAATTACATGAGCACTTCTCTATGAGTCTTTCTTTCTAGAATACTTTTTCATAAAATAACGCGGTTCTGAATCACAGAAAAATTTAAAAATAATTAAATTAATGTTTTTCTATGAGTTTTTCTTTTCTCCGAGATAAATATTTGTTTTGGCAATTTTTAAAATATAAATTTACATTCCCTGGTAGTTTTGATAAATCGACATTCTCTTTGTTCGTATCAGAGATGAAAAGATTTGCAGGGGGTGACATGTCTGGTTCAGGACGACTAGGATAGTTATCTGCTGCTTCCGAAGAGTCTTGAATCAGCGTTGTAGCAGATGTGTGCTGATTTTGGGGTGGCTCTTGTCGGTGTCGTTTTTGATGACTGAAAGTTCAGACATTCATCAATAAAGCGCACACTTTTTGTTTGAACTTTTTCAACATTCACCGATGTTGAAGTAGTTGTTGACGAACGGGCAGGTCCTGTTGAAGTTAACTGGAGGTTCGCTGATTGACGGCACGAGTTTTTGAATGATTGCATTATTTTTTGGCAACGTTTTAGTTTATTTTGGTTTGAGTCTTCCATATATCTTCGGGCCGCAGTAGATACACCATAATTTCCTCAATGTTTGCACCGGTGTTAGCGAGTTGACTTGTTCCTGAACGACGGAGACCGTGCCCAGTGTACAACTCCGGATTTGGAAGCTTCAAGTACTTGGCAATAGTTTTGCAAAATGAACCAATTTTATTCCTTCCAATAGGTTGGTTGGAACATTTACCCTTTTGGAAATTTAAGAAGAATTTCTCCACTGTGGCATGATCGGGTCGCAAACCCATGTATCCTTTCATGATTGTGTAGTATTCATTTGATACTACAAAAGACCTCGTCTTTTTTGTTTTCGTGTCGGTTAGTAATACTCTTATAAAGGGCTTTTGAGTGTCGAGATCTACACACTCACGTATGTCTTTCATCTTCAACTTCCATAGTTCGATGCCTCTGCACCCACCACACAATCCGAAAATTAGAGCCACCTAAAACATATGTGTCGAATGAGGCTTGTTTTAGATGTTTTTAAAGAGTAATTTTCGGTCCAAGCCTAGGAAGTATTTTCTAATGAATGTAAGTTTGAAATACAAGCCGAAGGCAAGGATTATGATCCAATGAGTCAGAAAATAATGTGATTTGTTCATAAATACCTTTTCAACCAAATAAACTTCATTTGGAGCTTCTCTGAGGAACTTTGCAGTTTGGTCTTCCCAAAGAACTGCTGCTTTCGTCGGTTCATATCCTTTTTTTATTTTTTTCAAATAACAGTGCACGTCGTGATATTTGGACATATTAATTCTGTTTGTTATTGACAACACTTTTTAACCCTGAAAAAGCCGCCTACAGACTGTTTGGTGCTAAGATTCCAGTTAATTCTCCGAGATATGCCAATACAATGGTTTCCGAAAAAATTGCTTCGGGTGACTGGTCTTCGAATTCATTGGCTTTGACCCAATCCATGTATTTTTTGTACTGAGCTTCGTATTTTGCCTTCGATTTTTCAGGTAATAATTTGTCTCTCGCATTTTTGACTGCTGCTTCAATTTTTGATGAGAGTCGTGGAAAGTCCGTTGATATTTTCACTTCTTCAATTTTTTCTTGGCTTTGTTCAGAGTCCTCTGCCGCAAAAAACCTCCAGTCTTCATCAGAAGACAAATCAATCAATTCATTCTCGTCCAAATTCACATGCACTGATTCGTTGTCACCCCCTTTCGCAGAATCTTGTCCCGAGTTATTGATGTTATCGTCAGAATAATTTGAATAATCATTTCCATTAGTTTTGTCACCCTCTGAATCATTCATCTTGCTTATGCCGATTTAATTTTCACTTTTGTAAGACGAGGTTGACAGTTCAAGTTCTAATAGGTTAGGCCAAACATGTGTAGCAGTGTTATTGCCCACCCAATGATTTCGGGTGTAATCGTGACGGTTACGTTCCACGTTCCCTCTCCTCGCGAATACACACGAGCGATTGCAGCGCCGCATGTAATCGTCTGGTTTCGCGCTTACTAGACGACGTGTAATAGCCGTAAATACATACACGTGCAAGGTAAATATTATTTGTTCAAAGTGAAAAAATCGATCATCATTTTCACTATATTGCATTCAGATTCTCCTATCCTTAACGTCAAAAATGTGAGATAATCTCATAATTCTAGCTATTAATTCTAATCAACTTTGTTCGAAGAAAATCTTAGTAAACGCAATATTAAGGAAGTTGAATTATTCTATTTTTCTCTGACTTAAATGATTTGGACAATTATGATTCGTTTATTCATGTTTCATAGAATGGTATTCAATTCTCTTTTGTTTGTTAGGCGGGCTTCGTGAAAATTCGACGCAAGACGATTGCACTCATAAAAACCGCCTCACATTCTAGGGTTAATAGCGTATCCCTGAAAATCAAAACTTCTTTTCTCTGTGATTATAATTTTTTTCGTGTCCCCAAGAACAAAGACGAAGATAGAGAGCCCGGAGAGGATCTCCCGCACGGCATGGGTTCCACCATAGTCCAACAAAACACATGATCGCTCCCTTTGTAACCTCACACCTCCAACAAAATCCAAAAACTGGCTATTTCTGTGAAAAGAATGGAGAGATTTTTCCTCCATGGTTTTTCTGGTGCTGAAAATTCCGAGCATTTTCGGACACCATGGAGAATCCCCTGAATGGGAACACTGAGGTCCCTTATAATCGGTAACGTTCCGTGTCGTGTCAATTGTTGAAGGAGAGACATCCCGAGAGCGTTTGGATTATGCTGCGATTGTCGATTGCCATCTCGGTTGGTTGAGGATTCATCCGTTTTTCGTTATTCTTTTTTGTTCTCTCTAAAGGAATATCTCTTTCTGGGGAACGTGTCCCGGAGAATGGAGACATTATTGACAGATATTGATCTCTCCGCGTCACAACTGTTATCGATTTCGACTGGAAGCGATAGTCGATGGAGTAAAAGATGAAGAATTCTTCGAACGAAATTTTTGGGCAATTAAAAGTTTACAAAATGGAGTTGAAAAATTATTTCTATTGAGATGTTTCTTTCTTAGAAAAAGTATTATATCCTTGAACCAATTTCAAATAAGTAAGATCCTACGGTGAATATCGATTATTTCCTCTTGAGATACATTTACTTGAATCAAATAAAACAGTCCTTGGCGTCAAGTCACATGTGTTCACCACAAAAATGTAAAAGTTGTATTTTTTTTAACCCAATATAATCTCCAGTCGAGAAATTTTCTACTTTCATGAATTGATAAAAAATTCGTACCTAGGAGATGATTACATTGAGGAATGAATTGAATGTTGTTTTCTCGAATGAAGCCGATGTTTAAATTGAGCTTTCCGTACATCACATTGAACGAAATTTGTGATGTCCAAGTTTGTGTTGAATTGCCGTAATCTGTGATTCTGTTATTGTAAACTAATGCGATTTTTTAAAGTCAAGAAATATAGACTTTTGTCAACTCAATGACATCTCACTACAATCTCAAAGCTTTTTCCGCGTAAAAATATTCATCCTGATTCGACATACGAAATGCTCACTTCAATTATAATTGACTTGGAACAACGTATGTTCGTATTGATTGAGATAACAACGTATTTAGTCATCAGAATAATTTTGATTAGCCAAACTTTTGGCTAGAAAGAAATCAAATACTCTCATTATTGCGGCAAATAAAAGGAACTTCAATTCTAGAGAAGTTCGATTTCTCCCAATCAAATGTATCTCAAGAAGAGATAACAAGTATTCACTGTGAAGTCATGTTTATTTGAAAATTAACAACCAAATGATACTTGGTTCAAATAAAATTCTGAGTTGAGTTTTTCATCTCGAATGTCCCTGGCTATATCGGAAGAAATAAGTTTAATTTTCAAATTCCGCCAAAAATAGTTCTGTTGTTCAAGAACGGATACCTCTTGAATTCCGTTTACCCACGCAAAACAGGTATAGCCAACAATGAGTTGACACAACAGGTATACAGAGAGGCTTCAGCCGTGGGCGATCCATATTCTCGTGTATATTGACCCAGGACTCCCCCTGTGGACGCAGATTAGTTTGATAATTGTTGAGCCTATGCAAGCAAGTCTAGATTAACCATCGACAAGTCTACCGATCCCGACTGTCAGCATTGATACTGTTGTTGCTGAGTCCCAATGAGCTCTCCGCCGTGGGATGAATGAAATATTGTTCAATATTGTTAAATCCTGATTTTTAAACATTTCTTCTTTGAAAAACCAAAGCGATAATTAAATTGAGAAAAAAATTAGAATTCCGAATCTAATCGAGTTTTCTGCAATTTTTTTGCAGTTTTCAATAATCTTTCAATTTACCGCAAGGCTTACAGCTACCTTAAAGTAGTATGGTCACGGATTGATTTCCAAGATTAAAAGATAAAATAATTTTTTTATGAAAGTTAATATCAATAAAAACCTCCTGGTGCAATTTGTGGTACATTGATCGTTTAGTATGGTTGATAAGAATTAATGAAAAACTAGATTTTAACACAGAGTCTTATGGGCAAATCACATTTTTGGGTGGTTTTTATGATAAATCCAAGATTAAATTATTTTAAAAATCCCAAAAAATGAGGAAAAAAACAAAAATTTACGACCATCAATGAAAATTGTTGACCGTTGGGGACTTTAGTTATAAATAATTTCTGCTTCTCGGTGTTCGGAAATTGCGTGTCGAGTAGATGCGGCAACGACGCGTTAGTGGAGTGGGGATAACNAAATCACATTTTTGGGTGGTTTTTATGATAAATCCAAGATTAAATTATTTTAAAAATCCCAAAAAATGAGGAAAAAAACAAAAATTTACGACCATCAATGAAAATTGTTGACCGTTGGGGACTTTAGTTATAAATAATTTCTGCTTCTCGGTGTTCGGAAATTGCGTGTCGAGTAGATGCGGCAACGACGCGTTAGTGGAGTGGGGATAACCGGGCATTTCAAATCTCGTTTTCCCTACGCTGTTAAGTTACAGCGTTGCCATACATAAAACGATGCGAGTCAAAAGAGGTACATTATTTGACTAATAAGTGAAAAATAATAAAAATAATCGATTAATTCTTACATTCATAAATTTTATAATTCACAAAGAGAATTTTCAATTATAAATCATAGTTTTTTGATTAATTTTTTTAGATTTTCTTGACGAACACTCAATGATGACTTTGGAGAGTGACCATACTACTTTAAATGAAATCGCCCTTTGCACGATGTTGCCAGAAACTCGCTGAACGCGCCCGGGCAGTGTAGAGTGAATTCGGCAACGCTGAAGCCCAAATAACGCGGCGGCAAATCCCCGCGGAGGTGATCAAGTCACAAGTCCGCGACAGACGGTCACGCTAGGGTTAAATTGACACCGATCGGTGCCCCGTGAAATCCACATCGAATTTTTTTTTTTTAATGTGTAGACAAGAGTTCACAACATTGGAAAAGCGTGCGGAAAAGTGCACTTTATGTCCGCCAAATCCTCTGATATACGGCTTCCATCCGCAATACCAACTCCCAGGGCCCCTGAAACGTTTACCCCCTCCCCTCCCCGTCCCCCGAAAATTCACCGAGGACATCAGTGTGACTCACGCCAATCTCCAAGACAATCGGGAAAACATCAAAAGCAAGTGGTGCATTGTTTCCGGCAAATTGTAAGCAAAGGCGGCACTTGCTCGACTTCTCGTTATGAGAGTTTCCAACAAGTTCAATTAAATCAAGACCATCAATGGCTTCCTACAGAAACAGTCGTCAACTGGCCCCTCAATCGTAACTGCTTCTGTCGGTCTGGAAGAGGCGGCAGAAAAGGGAGGAACCTTGGTTGGGAGGGGGGGGGGGAGGAGATGATTTTTTGTTCCTTTCGAGAAATCGGGGAACGGCCTATCAGATAGAATTTTTTCATAAACCTATTCCAGAAATAAATTTTAATTAAAAATAAAAATGAATGGGAAATGGCTTTTGTATTGACATCATATATAGTAATAAATTATTATAATAATTAATAATAATATATTAATATATTTGATATTAATATTTTTTATATTGATATAATTGTTTGCTAATAAATTATATATTTATGAATATGCTTCCGAATGGTCATTTTGCATATATTTTATGAAATTACATTAAATTTCATCTAATCAATTGTGTTATATTTTTAATATAGTTTAATACTTGATGAAATTTCAAATATGAAATAATATATATCTATACTATCCATTCATTCGATGAAAGTGAAGCCGAAGTAGGTCGTTTTAATGATAATTGAATAAATTTCAACCTTTCTTTTTTTTATTCAAATAATTAGTGGAAGTGAATTTTCCAAAAGATGGAAAATCAACAAACTTTTGAATGCTATGAGAATAATTTCCGCAATTCTTTTATAAATCGAATGGAAGAATGATGCTGTCTATATTATGGAATGAATTTGAAACATCATATTTGAAGAAACCATCAGAAAGTTCACTTTCAGAGTAATTTACGAAAAATTCTAAATTTACAAAAATCATCATAAAAATCAAACCAACGAATATAGGTATCGTAACGATCTTTTAACTTCGACAGAGTGGCTTTGAAACCAATATTTTCAGCTATCATTAAATGAATTTAGAGCATGATATTCAAAGATACCCTCGGAATTGTAATTTTTATAAAATACAAAATTTTTGAAAATTATTCTAAAAATCAAAACAACGACTACAGCTATCGCCTTCATCTTCGAAATCGGTCGAAGAGACATTTAAAGAATATTTTAAGCCATCATTCAATGAATTCGGGAAATTTTTTTAGTTATGGTGAGACAATCGATTTTTATTTAAATTCAAAAATTCAAAAATTTTATATATGGATGAAATTTTGATTAATGTCGATGGATAGGGCTGAACAACAAATACATTTCAAAAAAATGATTTAAATCCATCGATTTATCAGCGAAAAATTGGAGAAAAAGTTTGTCACATTCTCATACAAAATAAATTGATTCCATTCTGAAGCAAAATTATTAAATAACATTTTCTTCAACTGTTTCATAATTTTTTCACGATTCTCTCTGACCAGTTTTATTTACGAGATGACCACTGAGGGTATTCCCGTCAAGGTATGACATTCCAACAATAAGTCATCCCCTGAGGGTCTGATTGTCACTTGTTTCCTGCTTTCTCCACTCTCCACTTCGTCTCCTCATTGTTCCCGAGAAAAAAAAATTTTAATCCCGAATGGAAAATATCGAAGGTCACAACACAGCCGTAACCCTACGCCTTGAGAACACGTATTTTTTTCTTCCCGTTGGATCGATTTGAATAACTGTTTCGCTGGGCCGAGAGCAATGGAAATGTCTCTGGGCTCAGCCCACTGGATTTCTGGTGCATGCGCAATGATTTTGTCATTGTGAAATCACTTCCGGGGGCTTGACCATGGGCTCTCCAACCACTGGGGGGACAATAAATACTTTTAAAGTGCACCTAATCGCTGCGACAAAGGAGCGAAACCCACGGATTGTCCGATTTTTGCCAATTTTCGGTGGAATTTCAACGGAATCTTTCATTTCCCTCGAAAGTTTCATTTTCGGGGGGTTTTCGATTTATGAATGACGAGGTGAAGTGTACGGCTCCGAAATCTGAAGTATTCTGAAGTTTTTCGAGCGAAATGAAGTATTGAATTTACGTACAGATTTTTCTTCGACATTTTACCGCAACATTTTATTTTATTTACGTCGATTATTCGTTTCATAACATCCCCCTCACATCATCCATGACCACGAGCCAGTTCAGGAATTCTCTCACTTAAAAATATATCAATCATCCATTCACATCCATTTATATGGCTTTCTTTGTTGATTCCAGGTTCGACACTCGGGTAGTGGAGTCCGAGGATGGTCAGACGCCTCTCGCGAAGCTAGCAATTGGCTCAAGTACATCAGGAGCACCGGCAATCCTCAAGCTGTCAATATGCGCCATGTTCTGATTGGTGGAGAGGTGAGAGTCAATAGATTATCAAAAACAGATAACCACCATCAGAGAGCCAGGGAAATTTTAGCCGAAAAACTTAATATGACGACCCATTCAGCCCCATCACTTTCAAAGTTCCAGCAATCGAAATGTTTTATTTCGATTTTTTGTTTCGGAACTTTGTACAACAGTACCCAGCTGTTACGAATAACATCCCCCGCACATTATCCATGACCACTCCGAGGACCTACGATAAACAGATAAGAGAAACCAGAGACATGATCTCTGAGGCAGAATCTATTATCTCAGAATTAGATAAACTCAGTATTTTCAAAGTCCTCGAACAAATCCGTGAAATGATAAACGAGTTGAAAACTGTTCACAACTCATTCGATTGCATTCTAATTGTGATCAGGTATACACATCTGTTTGACAAAAATTTTAATAAGAATTTTTACTGGAAAAATGCTCCACCATAGAGTCAATGTCATATCATTCTCACTTCAAACATAATGTTCTAATACTTCATTCAATGAATTACCTCAACAATTTCTAATTTCTTAAATTCTCCGTGTGTTAAATAACGAAATCATTATAGCACAAATGTATATAATATTAATAATATTAATACTAAAAAATTATTAATACTATTAATACTATATACATTGAATATTAATAATAATAAAAAAGTACATAATGTTAATAATAAAACGACCCGGGGCAAGACGGGTCATTTTATTAAGTTGAAATGTCCCTGGCTATGCAAAAGAATCAGTCTCATTTAAAAAAAAAATGGAAATCTAAAAAAATAGAAAATTATCATCAATACGTGAGAATATAATAAAATCATCTCTGACAGTTAGACATTCCCATTCGATGATGATGGAATGCGCTTTAAATAATGAATACATAACCTCAGAGCACCTCGGATGCAATAAAAGACAGCGCGTCACGTGTCGAGAAGGGTATTCTCCAGCAGTGGAAAAAATTTAAATGTCAAAATATACAAGCACGTTACAAAGGTGTATCATGTCTCTATTACCATAAGGTGGAAGGTGTGCGAAAGTGTCAATCAAACTCAACTTGCAAAAAGAAATGATGAAGAAGGACTAAACTCGATCCTTGAGAAAAGGGCTAGTTAGTCTCTACTCAGGGGCTGGTGTACACTTCTGCATTATTTTTTTGTCATTGTATCGAGGCTCGAGTCGATTATTCGCTGACTCGTTCTCTTTATTATTCTCGAATCATGTTTTGGGGACACTGCGACTCAACCCCTGGGGTATTATGTATCCACTACGTCTCGATTACAATATTTTATCTGATTTATTTAATCATACGGATGATTCATGGGTTGCAAATGCTGAGGACCATTTCAATTTCTAATTGTTTCGATTTTTGTCTGTGAATGGGAGCGTTGTATTTGTCGAATCCGATATTGTCAATTTCTCGGGGTAGAATAATGATTTTGGCGTTAGGATTTCGAATATGCTTTTTTTAGTGAGTGATAGTTTTTCGATGTTGACTGAAAAAATAATTTTTTAGATGAATCCAATTGTGATTTAAAATATCCTATTCCAATGGCGTTTTGACCGAGTTGGATCGTGGGATTGATTGCATCTTCAGTTGTTGAAAAAAATTATTTTGGAACTGATAGTCAGGGAAAGGTAACAAATTTTAAGGCTGGGAGAATGTTGGCTGCCAACGTTGGGTCAATGTTGGCGGCCAATGTTGGGGTAATGTTGGCTGTTGACGTTGGGACAATACTGGCTGCTAATGTTGGGGCAATGTTGGCTGCCAACGTTGGCGCAATGTTGAATTCAATGAATCAAGTGAATTTAATATGGAATTCAATGTTGAGGCAATGTTGGCTGCCAACGTTGGGGCAATGTCAGTTGCCAATGTTGGAGCAATTCAATACTAATATTGAATTTAATGAATCACATGAATTCAATGCTATATTCAATGTTGGCTACCAACGTTGAGGTAATGTTGGCTGTTAACGTTGGGGCAATATTGGGACAATGTTGGCTGCCAACGTTGGAGCAATGTTGAATTCAATGAATCAATTGAATTTAATGTGGAATTCAATGTTGGGGTAATGTTGGCTATCAACACTGGGGCAATATTGGCTGCCAATGTTGGAACAATGTTGAATTCAATGAATCAATTGAATTCAATACGGAATTCAATGTTGGGGTAATGTTGGCTATCAACGCTGGGGCAATGTTGACGATTGCGACAATGTTGGTTGTCAATGTGGAGGTAATGTTGGCTGCCGACATTGAAACATTAAAACATTAGTTACCTATTAACGTTGGGGAAATATTAGCCACCAACGCTGGGGCAATGTTGGCTGTCAACGTTGGGGCAATGATGGGGCAATGTTGGCAACCAACATTGGCGTAATGTTGCCTGTCAGTTGGTTGACAGATCAATTTAAAATACATCATCACAAAAATTCCATTCGGAAGAAAACAACCAATTTTACTAGCAAAAATATATTGAATATGTTGTGACGAAAGCAATTTTCCATTTGTTTTTTGCTGAATTCTTGAGATTCTTATATTTTAATCATTTGACGTTTAAAAATATTCTAATAGAGAGCCGAAAATTTTGTAGACTCAACATAATGACCCATATTGCCCCATCAGTCTCAAAGTTCCAGCAATCGAACTATGCAATTTCGATTTTTTGTTTTTGTTACAACTTTATCTCATCTTTACTGAAAACAGATTCCAGGACAAAATGCTTTCAAAGTTATAAGAAAATACATCGGATGACAAAAATGCCATTATCTACTAGGTTTTTTTTTCGCTTTGCGATTCTCGGAAAATTTTGCCTAGAGATGAAAAATCTGGTGTTCGTGATATCGTTCACGTTTTGAGCACGTCATTAATATAATTCGTCCGCAGCGTGCGTCGGTAATATAATGGTCCGTGTCTGGCCTTCCGCACGATTTGGTAAAAAAGTTTTAGGCATAAGACCGGTCACGACGCGTGTGCGCTTTTACAGGAGCCGAGAGAGCCTCTCACTTTGATAAAAGAAAAAACAGGCTACATGGTCACGAAGTGCCGGGCTAGTCATGTGGAAGAAACGATTCAATCAGGAGAGAAAGAAAATCCGCAGTTTTCATATTTTCTCGACAACTTCTGTTTTTCCAATTTTACAAAAAGGGGAACATTTCAATAATAACGAGAATGCTTTGTGTTGACGATTCATTTTGCTACATAATCGGGATGGTATGCTTTTTTTGCTGGCAATTAAAAATTAGTGGGGCAAAATGGGTCACCGCAGTGACTATTACAGGAGAATTTTTCCGAGTTAAGGAAATTCCGGATCAAATTTGAAAAACTTGCAACAATTCAAGAAAAATTGGTTAATAGATGAATGGATGGAATTGAATATTCTTTTTTCAAATGTAGGTATTCTTGAGCCCTAATAATCGCCATCAATTAAAATTTAATTCATCGATTAGTTTTTTTAATTTTCGAATTTATTCGAAAATCGGTTGTCCCACGATAACTAAAAAAATGTTCTGAATTGATTGAATGATGGCTTAAAAATTTTGTTTGGATGTCCTTTCGACCGAGTTCGAAGATGAAGGCGACAGCAATAATTGTTATTTTGATTAATTTGAAAATTTGCAAAAATTTTGTATTTTTTGAAAATCAGAATTCCGGGGATATTTTTGAATATCATGCTTCAAATGAATTTAATCATAGCTTAAAATGTTTATTTTAATGCCCTCAAGTCGAAGTTAAAAGATGATTACGATAGCTATATTGGTTGATTTGATTTTTATGATGATTGTTGAAAATTTCGAATTATTCATGAATTTCCCTGAAAGTGAGCTTTCTGGTGGTTTCTTCAAATGTGATGTTTCAAATTCATCCAAGTATGTATAAATAAAATTTTTCTATTAACATTTTATCGAAGGGCTGAGGGGAGAGATAGAACCGTAAAAAAGACAATCGGTTGTACAGAAGAAAGGGATAATAAGAATAATGATGATGATAACATTCAACTGAGTTGAAAATCTGACAAAATTAATTGAAAAGAAATCTTATTCAATTTAATAAAATGAAATAAACAATGAATTACACATGATAGGAGGAAATGATGTGCAAAATAAACATTCGGAAGCACATTGCTAATTTATTAGCAAAAATAACTGTACTATATGCAATACAAGAGCAATTTCCCATTTGTTTTTTAATCAAAGGAAAGAAATTGAATCTCTCCGTATTTTTTTAGTACTCAATTCTATAAATTGTTCTTTTAAAATTGTGTCAACAATTTCTTATCCCACGAACAATACATATTTTAAAATCATAAGTTTGTTAAAATCAATAACTCTTGTTCTCCGTTCTTTTATAAAAAAATCCCGAATATAATGTTTCAGCCCCATAAACACAACCAAATCGCTGAATGAGTAATGAAAACTGATTAAAAACCGATGGATTGGTCCCTAATAATCGTAATGAACCGCAAAAAGGCCGGAATAATTCAGCAAATCGACGGGAACATCTCCCGTACGGACCGGGGCCCTGAAAGAAAACGAAAAAACCAAGGGGGATGACGAGAAATGGTTACGATGTTACACGCGTGAGCGAACTAAGCCAAAGATTGGTTTAGTCGACACTGAGGCACGCCGCATCGTTGGTATCACGCGTCACTGGGCACAAAACGCCATGTAGAGGATCCCATCCACGCCCCTTTCATCCTATTCTCTCCTCATCCCCCCAATTTTGCCCTGAAATTTTTCGCGTATCCCCTCGACGAAAAAAAACAGGAAAAAAATATTGTAAAAAATATCTGTGGCAGGTGGGGTAACACAGATACCCGTAAACCCTTCAGAAATTCCCATTCTTCGACAAATTTCAACCCCTATTTTTCCACCAGGTACGAGTAAACGAGAAAAACAATTTTTTTTTGGGAGAAAAAATTGTCGATTCGCTTTTTTGGGGGTTGAAGATATTTTCGGGGTGGGAAAGGATTCGAAGGGGGCGCGAGCTGGAGGAAAGGGGATTAATTGCAATATGAGGAAAGGATTAGAGGTGCACCTTGGGAAAAATGGGAAAATTCGTTGGAGAATTTTGAGAAACAAGTGGGAAATTGCGCTTTTATTGCATTAGAGTTATTTTTGCTGATAAATTAGCAATGTATTATTTTGCACATAATTTCCTTCTATCATGTATAATTAATTTTTTATTTCATTTTATTAAATTGAATCAGATTTCTTTTCAACTAATTTTGTGAGATTTTCAACTCAGTTGAATATAACATTCATCATCATTATTCTTATTATCCCTTTCTTCTGTACAACCGATTGTCTTTTTTACGGTACTATCTCTCCCCTCAGGTCTTCGATAAAATGTTAGTAGAAAATTTTTATTTATACGTACTTGAATGAATTTGAAACATCACGTTTGAAGAAACCATCGGAAAGCTCACTTTCAGGGAAATTCATGAAATATTCGAAATTTTCAACAATCATCAGAAAAATCAAATCAACCAACATAGCTATCGAATCATCTTTTAACTTCGACTTAATGGCATTAAAACAAACATTTTAAGCTATGATTGAATTAATTTGAAGCATGATATTCAAAGATATCCCCGGAATTCTGATTTTGAAAAAAAAACAAAATTTTTGCAAATTTTCAAATAAATCAAAATAACGATTATTACTATCGCCTTCATCTTCGAACTCAGTCAAAAGGACATCCAAACAAATTTTTTAAGTCATCATTCAATCAATTCAGAATATTTTTTTTAGTTATCGTGGGACAACCGATTTTCGAAAAAATTCGAAAATCAAAAAAATTATCAATGAATTACATTTTAATTAATAGTGACTGATAGGGCTCAATAATAGCTACACTGGAAAAAAACGATTCAATTCCATCCACTCATTAGCGAATAACTGAATGCACACAAAAAATTCAAAACTTAAACTTGAACGATTACAAAGCCTCAATTTTTCTTCAGAAATATCTCCGAATCTAAGCGAGATAACGAATTTTTCATAACAACCTTATTTGTTGCTCCTAACTCGCTCAACAAAAAAGGTCCTAACTAAGATTTTGCCATCTGTCTTAGATACCGAGATATTCATTAAAAACTGCCCAACAGTCAAAATCGACTTGCCCCGTTTCACAAATGACTTAATTTTCAGTGACAATAAAATTTTCATAATTCCTCATTGAAACCTCCACCCAAGAGCCAGGGAAATTTCAGCTGGAAAACTCAATATGACGACCCATTTTGCCCCACATCAAAGTTCCAAAAATCAAAAGATTTCATAATGGGGCAAAATGGGTCATCATATTGAGTTTTTCAGCTGAAATTTCCCTGGCTATCAGATGAGATAGGTTCACCCATCAATTTTTCAAAAACGTTTGATCAAAATTATCAATCCTATCTTTCCAATAGAAAAAATCATCAGTCCTGAATTTTCGTTTTCGTGAGAGAATTCGACATCTTAAAAAAAAATCTATTTTCGTCGAGATTCAAGTGTGGGAGACTACCGTGGGATGGTGTGTAGGAGGGGGGCGGGGGGCTTATACGACCGTGTCCAAGTGGAAAAGAGAATCGTATGTCCACGTGGGACTTGATAGATCGTCGGACGAGAGCGAAGGGGTAGTTTAGGTTTAATCGATCCTGTAATCGCCGAGTCGACAGTTGGTCCGAGTGCCTTTTTGTCGGGCGTTTAGATGGATGATGCCATTTACATTTTGTCAGTGCGCCATGCGCACCACCATTGCTTATCATATCTATCACAGTGTCTGGATTTCCCTCTGCGCTGACTCTCAAAATCTGACTGTCGTTACTCCTCGAATGGTGAGAGAGAGCAGATAGGGGGATGGAGCCTATTCCGTCAGAGTGATGAGAAAGTTATCAATGAGAAAGTCAAATGGACGAACCGTTGTGCCCCTTTTTAAATTATGATTTTTTTATGCAAAAAAAGAACAATTTGAAAAATTCAATTTTGAATTTTAAATAAATTATTGGATGAAAAATTTACAAAATTGATGAATTATTGATTAATAAGATTTATTTTGAAGATGTAATAATAAATTCTTCTATTCGATATTAATTCTTGATTTCTTGGTTTCCTTTCTAAAAAAAATATGCGCAATATGTCGAGCGAATGGAGAAAGCAAGGCGGTTTTCATGAGTACAATCGCCTTGCGTCGAATTTTCATGAAGCCCGCCTACCAAATAAAAGAGAATTGAATACCATTCTATGAAACATGAATAAACGAATCATAATTTTCCAAATGATTTAGGTCAGAGGAAAATAGAATAATTCAACTTTCTTAATACTGCGTTTACTAAGGTTTTCTTCGAACAAAGTTGATTAGAATTAATAGCTAGAATTATGAGATTATCTCACATTTTTGACGTTAAGGATAGGAGAATCTGAATGCAATATAGTGAAAATGATGATCGATTCTTTCACTTTCAACAAATAATATTAATATCCAAATACAAAATTTCTGATGTGAATAAAAAGAAGCTGTGACTCAATATTCCAAATGAAGTTTTAATTTTTAATTTGGTGCTGAAAACACGAGATGACAATATTCTAAGCACGGAATTATATTGATGAGATGAACAACAGATTAATTGAATTACCGTGTGAACTAACTAAAAATTGATAACAGTGTGGTCACGCACTTTTACCAGAGTATCAACAAACATTGAATTCCAGAAATTCACACTCTAAAGTGTGTTCTAGAAGGAATTGAATTGTAATTGTGATTAAAATCTCATTCAGGGAGCATAGGAATTACAGCATGAGCAAATCATTTATTGTCATATGAAAATTTAGCAGCTGATAAATTGGGACATGATTCTCATGGGTCGTATTGTTTTTGCAATGAGAATGATTATAAACAATTAATTGAAAAAAAGAATACCGAGTCCAACAGCAAAGGGAACGCTAGTAATATCAAATTTTCAATGCCTTTTCCCTAAAAAATGAATGCAAGAAGAGATTCACTCATTCAGAAAAATTTTCCTCAATCCAATTCTCTCTCACTCCCTTTCTCTCTCTCTCTCTACCCCCCCGTTTCACTCGTCTGTTTATTCTGCAGCAAAACTATTCGGGTTGAGTATCGGGTAGGTGTCCGAGTGGCAATTGACAGATCCGTCAGACACGGATGACACCTAGAGAACGGTGGAGCCCAGGTGTGGTTGAGTGTCTCCCTTCGCCGGCATCTGCCAGGATAATGCCATGAGGATTAAAAACTTCCCACTTGCATGGGACATGCGTCTCGTATATACCTAACATCGATTGGCCTCTGTCCCAACTACCATCTTTCCAGTGAGAGCCAATAAACAGATCGATCATCTTTCAAAACGGTTGCCCCAGTCACGATGATGCTCGATAAGGACTCAATCGCTTTTGGATTAATGTTCTGTGTGTTTTTTTTGTCGAGGCGAAGTGATAAAAAACGAATTTTCTCATGACATCATTCATCGCGGATTGATTTCTCACTTATTTCAGATTGAAATTATTTTATTTTCATTTTTTTTCATTGTTGTTTAGTTATTTGATCATTTTTCTTCTTTTTCATGGAAAAATTATCGTTTTGTTCTAGATTTTGAACATTTTACCTTGAATTTAGACGTAATTGGACATGAAGAATCGCACAAAAAGTGTAAAAATGGTATGAAATGTCCCTATTAAAATTTCATATTGTCAGTTTAAAATATTCTTCCCAATACCATCTTAACTGAGTTCGATCATGAGATTGTTTGCATCATTTGTTGATGAAAAAAGTCATTTTTAAACCAATATTCAGGGAAAGGTAAAAAAAATTAACGTTGGGGTCATGTTTTCGGCCAATGTTGGTGCAATGTTGGCGGCCAACGTTGAAACTATGTTGGCAGCCAACGTCGGCCCAATATTGGTTGTCAACGTTGGGACAATGTTGCCTACCAACGTTGGGACAATGTTGGCTACCAACGTTGGGGCAATGTTGGCTGCCAGCATTGAGGCAACGTGGGCGGCCAATGTTGGGCCAATGTTGGGGAAATTTTGGCCGTCAACATTGGGACGATGTTGGTCGCCAACGTTGGGACGATGTGGGCAACCAACGTTGGCACAATGTTGGGTCAATGTTGGCAGCCAGCGTTGCAGCAATGTTGACCTCAATGAATCATTGAATTCAATTTAAAATACATTATCACAGAAATTGCATTCCAAACCAATTTGCTAATTTATTAGTAAAAATATATTGACTATGCTGTGACGAAAGCAATTTCCCACCAATTTTTCAACGGTGGAATTATTGAAATGGATTAGTTGAACTAGAAGAAATTCAATACGTCAGGAAAACCCCTATTTTAAACGAATATCAATTTTCGAAACTCTAGTTTTTTCATGCAAAACTGAAAAAAAATTTTTGTTGAGGTTGGACTCACCTCCCACGCGTATCTAGGGTTGTACGGGTTAATGGTCCACTTTCCCAGGAAGGGGCCGAACCTGGCGCCCCTAGGGATATCCTTCCTCGCTCGAACATGGGGTCCCTCATTCAGAGTGCTTCCAACCTCAACCTCTGGCACTGGTGACAGCCACTCTGTTGAGGGGTCTTTATGGTCTTCTGGGTCCTTCGGCTCTTCCTTTATTGTGTCTTCTGCCATCCCGCGAGAAAGAAAAATAACAAAAATGCTAAAATTGTCGAAATATCCCCAAATCCATGCAAAAATCATGATGCGAAAAATAGAAAACCGTGAACAGTTGAGTTTGATGGGGGATTATCACGTTAACGAGTGGTTTCAGGACAAAATGTGAGAAAACGTTTTTTGTTGGAAATTTAATTCTCTATAAAAAAGGATTAGTGACATTTTCTCCTCAAAGCTTCCATTCTCGAGATAATCACATTACTAGACAAAGTGTTATGTCATGATTTTGGAATTGAAAAAAATTACAAAAACTTGAACAGTTCAGTTTGATGCGGGATTATCACGTTAACGAGTGGTTTCAGGACAAAATGTGAGAAGACATTTTTTGTTAGAAATTCAATTCTCTATAAAAAAGGTTCAGTGATATTTTCTGCTCAAAGCTTTCATTCTCGAGATAATCACATAATTAGAAAAAGTTTTATGTTATGATTTTGGAACAGAACTATTTTCAATTGAATACTTACGATAATCACTGATGTAACTGTCCCTCGACCTGAAGTCCTTCTGATCCGCCATACGCTCCCAGAAATCCCTGGACTTGGTGTCTTCATTTCTGTCGTGCGACTGCATATCCATGATCTGAGGAAAATCGAAGGTCGATGTTTGCCTCAGGTGATAATTCGATGAGTTGCTGTTGCCACTCGAGGACCTCACGCACTCCTCCATTTCTGGTCCCTCTGTGACCTCACCAGTGCCCCCTGCGGCACCAGTGATTGCTGTTTCACCCTCGTCACTGCTACCTGCAACGAATTCGAAGAAGAACAGGTCAAATACTGGATACGGTTCAATCTACTCAATCCTCTAGTACTGACATCAGAAATAGATCAATGCTAATAGTGTCATTGGATGGAGCCCATAAAATTTCGATTGGAGGCATAATATGACAACCCATTTCGCCCCATTAGATCCCAAAATACAGTGGAAATGATATTTTAATGATCGACGGAATTTTTCAATTACGTTTTTCAGACTAATTAAATAGAATGGACTACTCTGGTGTGTTTTTGTGATTTCCATTTTATGAAAGACGTTTTCACTCAAATTGAAATTTCCTTCTTTTGTGTTAGGCTAACCAAATATGGTCTAAAGTTATTTTATTAATTTTTGGTTTTTTCGAAATTTTCTCGTAAGGATCAATCGAATTTCATGATTCTGTTCATGAACATAAACTTTCATGAATATAAAGTTCTATTCATTAACACCAATTAAAATTCAATTTTTCAGACAAATTCGAAGAAATTGATATTTTTTCAGAAATCGATTTGTCAAAGATCACTTAAAAAATTGTCATAAAAAAAAATTAGTCATGGCTCAAAAAATTGATAACAATACCCTCTCGATTCTATCAGAATATGACGGGGGTCGCACGATTGGTTGTAGCGTTACAGCACATTGTTTATGCGATTTGAAAGAGAAAGTGGGTTTTTTCATGATTACTGAAAGAATCATCAGTAATAGCAATTAAATCAGGGCTTGAAAAGTACATTTCAATGGCTTTTTAATCAATTTGAAAAATGGTGAGAACAGCATCATTGCTTATCAAGTTACACAATACCGTCATGAGTTTTTTGTATCAAAATCTCTATCTCTATTAAACTCAGGTAGCAGTTTATTATGTTGAATACTTATTCATATTGATTCATGGTTCCGACTAACTTCTGATAGAACCTGGGTTAAACTCTGGCTAAATCCTGAATAAACCCTGATTAAATCCCGGCTATACACTGATTAAACCTTGATTGAAACTTGATTAAACCCGGACTGAAAACGAATTCGAGTCTTGAGAGTGTCTGAATGTAGAATTATTTGACAGAACGAAATAATACGGAAAATTTCGATGACATTTCAATTGATGATAGCACTATGACATGAAAAAATAAAAGAAGAAAATCTCTTTATATTATAAAAAATCAAATCGACTTCTGGCGATGAAAGCAGCTAAAAGCGAAGTCGACGTGAATCCTTTCACCGCTTGGCCACTGAATTGTTTTATTACCGTCTGTCAATAAAAAAAAATTATTTAAATGTTTCATTGCAACGCGAAATAGTTTCTCCATATCCATTCATTAACAGAAGCTTCGCGGTTGAGCCAGTGATAACAGCTAGATTTAAGGAAAAATGGTGGAAATTCGCAGTGAGAGTGAACTAAAAAGAGAAAAAAAAATACTGAAAAAACTATGAGCGTCCGCTTTATCGTGCCGCACGCATTGTTTGCAGTTCCTGGGCTTTGAGTTTACGACATGGGACTATCCTAGGCACACACAAGTGCATTTCATATCGCGCCCTGCGGTCTCCACGGTTTCTCACGAATACGACAGGTCCGCGAGATAGGGATCCATCGGGGATTCCTTGTGGGAAGGCGAGTGATAACGGAGAATGATGTGTTTAACAAGAAGGTAATAAGTTTTATTGAGTGGCGGCGTTTCGTCTTTTCGGGGTTCGATGAGTGTTTGGATTAGCCGCGCAATTGGGACGTTATCGGAGGATGATTTAGAAGTGATAAATTTAGGTTTTGGAGATTGTGAAAGAATAATCTCGATGATCGACGAATTTATTTCTCTGTTTATGTCTCGGTGGTGAGTCAGCGCTGGGGGTCGCTCTGATGATCTAATTGAGATCTTCGAATTGATATGGGATATATCATCACACGATTTCACGTCGGAGGCGCTATGCTATTTTTTATTTAGTTATTGAGAGTCGAAAACTGTAATGGATTTTTTGTTTCCGACGCTTTGTTTATGAGTTATCAAGGAAAGAAACGACAGCCAATCAAACGCTATTCCCCGATAGAGAAATCATTTCCTCTTTCCCATTTAAGGCGGAAGGATGATGGCATTAAATGTCTAATTGATTCCAATCAATTTCATCCCTCGATATTGAATGAGAGTGGAGATATGAATTTTTTAGGTTGACTCTGATTTTTAGCGTCACATTGCATGTAGCAACCAAATGGCTCTTACACCGCGGTGAAATTTATTGCGAGTTGCCTCACCCGGGCATGATGATGGAGGAACAATTTTTTTCAGATCATTGTGCATTAAATGCCCAATCGATTGCCATCATTTTCATTCCTCCAGCCCAAGTGAGAGAGGAGATATTAATTTTCAAAAAGAGGGTGATTTGCGGTGGATTTTTGCTTTGTTAACGAATAACTCCTTAACAAAGCGCCGGAGACAAAAATTATACTAGACTTTTCATCTCCAACTAACTCCCCCAAGCTACTAATGAATTTTTTGTCTCCGACGCTTTGTTTATGAGATATCAAGGAAAGAAACGACAGCCAATCAAACGCTATTCCCCGATAGAGAAATCATTTCCTCTTTCCCATTTAAGGCGGAAGGATGATGGCATTAAATGTTTAATTGATTCCAATCAATTTCATCCCTCGATATTGAATGAGAGTGGAGATATGAATTTTTTAGGTTGACTCTGATTTTTAGCGTCACATTGCATGTAGCAACCAAATGGCTCTTACACCGCGGTGAAATTTATTGCGAGTTGCCTCACCCGGGCATGATGATAGAGGAACAATTTTTTTCAGATCATTGTGCATTAAATGCCCAATCGATTGCCATCATTTTCATTCCTCCAGCCCGAGTGAGAGAGGAGATATTAATTTTCAAAAAGAGAGTGATTTGCGGCGGATTTTTGCTTTCTTAACGAACATCCTTAATACGTGTTGAATTCTCAATGAAATAATTTTTTCAACATTGTAAAACATGAAAATTTAGTTGTTTAATAAAAATTTCCATGACTCGATAAAAAAATCGCGAAAAGAAAACAATTGAAAACGCCATATCTAAAGCTTATTCAATAATTTTTCTGTAAAATATTTATATAATTAGAAATTATAATTGGAAATTAGAACTAATTAGAAATAATTAGAAATTTAATTTTTGATATTTTCTTTAAATCTCAATTTAATTTTCTCCGACATTCATGTTAAAAAATTGGTACACTAAACTATCTGAGAATTTTTTAATGGAAATCTCATAATGAGATGTCATCCCATTGTGCCCCATCAGTTTCCAACATCCGGCAATAAATTTATGAATGAATTTCCAAACGAAAAACTTCCCGTAATCTCTGTCTTTCCCACAATTCTTTATTTAGCTTCACTATCATTTCATCGGGCGTCTCATAGTAAAAAATCCTAGTCACTGGTTTTTCCCTTAGGGCACATCGCAGGCCACTCGTGGCATAACTGAAAAAACACGAGCCACTTGGACAATCTCGGTAGCTCCCTTACACGCATTTTACGATATCAACACAGGCGTCAAGTATCGAGGGATATCGTCCAGTGTTCATGTTCAACGACACCCTCCGTGAGATTACTGTCTTCATTTTTACGATCATCCTCATTCCCTGTCCTCGGTGAATGCCAAAGGGCCCTGTTTGTTTAATCGATCAGTCGTGTGAGAAGCACTTCAACTTTTCAAGTGATGCGAGAGAATTTCAACCAATCGAAGTGGAAAATTTTCTCTACTATTCAATATTCCTTTTTTAATTAATTGTTTATAATCATTCTCATTGCAAAAAACAATACGACCGATGAGAATCATATGCCCCAATTTATCAGCTGTTTGATTTTCAAATTACATTAAACGATTTGCTCATGCTCTAATTCCTATCCTCACTGAATACGATTTTAATCATAATTACAATTCAATTCCTTCTAGAACACATTTTAGAGTATGAGTTTCTGGAATTCAATGTTTGTTGATACTCTGGTAAAAGAGCGTGGCCACGCTGTTATCAATTTTTAGTTAGTTCACACGGTAATTCAGTTAATCTGTTGTTCATCTCATCAATATAATTCCGTGCTTAGAATATTCTCATCTCGTGTTATCAGCACCAAATTAAAATTAAAACTTCATTTGGAATATTGAATCACAGCTTCTTTTTATTCATATCAGAAATTTTGTATTTGGATATTAATATTATTTGTTCGAAGTAAAAAAATCGATCATCATTTTCACTTGATTGCATTCAGATTCTCCTATCCTTAACGTCAAAAATGTAAGATAATCTCATTATTCTAGCTATTAATTCTAATCAACTTTGTTCGAAGAAAACTTTGTAAACGCAATATTAAGAAAGTAGAATTATCCTATTTTCCTCTGACCTAAATGATTTGGACAATTATGACTCGTTTATTCATGTTTCATAGAATGGTATTCAATTCTCTTTCGTTTTTTGGGCGGGCTTCATGAAAATTCGACGCAAGACGATTGTCCTCATGAAAACCGCCTTACTGTCTAAAAAAAATCATAATAAAATCCTATTTCGCTAGAAAATTGAGATTGATGGAGCAAAACAGGTCGTCATCATTATTATCATCATCACTACTACTTTGTTATCACGAGAAATGTTTTTATGGCGTAATAAGCGCGATTGTCCTCCAATTTTTCCACCCATGATCTAATCTGTCGTCCTCCTCCGGTACAACTGACCCCCGGGAAACCCGGTCTCCAGTAATTAAGCGAATAATTAGGAGAGACTAGGTGTCGGAAGACGAAAGCACTGATACTGCAGTCTGTGGGTTTCACACGAACGTAACTAAACCGCAGTGAGTGACCACAGGACGTCCTGGGTGATACGCGGAATATTTCCTAAATACCCGCGCTATCCCGGGTGATCATTGGTTGACGAGGTCTCTGGGATGACTGGGAGGGTCAATAACAGTCCACATGCGTCAAAACAGGGAAATCAATCAATTTCACGGACTCCGAGTGCATTTTTTCCGCTCGCAAACTAATTTCGTTTTTTATCAAATGAGGTTTTTTGGGGATAACTCGGGAGTGACAAGAGATAGCAGAATGAAATCAGCATCATCAAAGAGCTCCGAAAATTCTCGTTAAAAAACACTGGTTTTGAACCCATTTTGCCCCGCTACTTCCCTGTAACTGATAAAAACTAGATTCAGAGGGTAAAATAGTTTCTTACTGTTTTCTTCGAAACTACTGGGGCAAAATGGGTCGTTATATTGTGTTTTCCAGCCGAAATTTCCCTGGCTATACAATTATCCTATTGTCAACTGCAAATTCCCAAATTTTTATTTTTCGAAAATTCACATTTCGAGTTTAAAACTCGAAAATTACAAAAAATTGAATCCAAAAAATTATTTGCGCCACTAGAATTCATAATCACCGTGAAGATACCAGGAATATTCATGAATAACGTTCAAAAGGAGTAAACACTGCCCTCCAGCCTTCGAAAATGGACATTTCCACCGGAAAATCATGAAGAAGTCGCTTACCGAGTGAAGTTTTTCACAGATATCTTGATACTGATAACAGATAGCCAAATAAAATCAACACCATTAGAAAGCTCGGTAAATTCCCGTCGAAAAACATTGGTGTTGAACCCATTTTGCCCCGCTACCTCCCTTAAACTGATAAAAACTAGATTCAGAGGGTACAATAGTATTTTACTGTTATCTCCGAAACTACTGGGGCAAAAAGGATCGTCATATTGTCTTTTCCAGCTGAAATTTCCCTGGCTATCCAATCACCCTACTGTCAACCGCCAATTCCCATATTTTGATTTTTCAAAAATTGAAATTTCGAGTTTAAAACTCAAAAATCACAAAAAATTAAATCCAAAAAATCATTTACAGCACCAGACTCCGTAATCAATGCGAAAATATTAGGGAAATTGATAATTAAAATTAACGAAGAGTAAATACTGCCCTCAAACGATCGAAAAATGAAGTTTTTTACGGATTTCTTGACACTGATAACAGATAGCGGAATAAAATCAACACCATCAAAAAGCTCGGGAATTTCTCGTTAAAAAACACTGGTGCTGAACCCATTTTGCCCCGCTACCTCCCTTAAACTGATAAAAACTAGCTTCAGAGAGTAAAACCGATTTTCACTCATATCTTCGAAACTGCCGGGGCAAAACGGATCGTCATATTGTGTTTTCCGACGGAAATTTCCCTGGCTATCCAATCCTCCTACTGTCAACCGATTCCCAATTCCCAAATTTTGATTTTTCAAAAATTGAAATTTCGAGTTTGAAACTCAAAAATTACAAAAAATGAAATCCAAATTTTTTTTCCACCACTAGAATCCGTAATCGCCAGGGAAATTAATGAATAACATTCACGAAATGTAAACACTGTTCTGTAATGCTAAAAAAACGTGAATTTTCCCCGCGAAAATGACAAGAAAATCGCTTACCACTGTGGCATGTCTCCCTAACGCTGAGATCGAGACAACTCATGTCGATGTCCTCGCGATTCCTCAAACCTCACAAGCACATCACAACCCCGTCGCGAATGGGTCAAACCACCACGAAAAAATCATCAAAATTCATCACAAAAAACCTCATAATCACAATATTCACTCTGTGGCGCTCCTCCGCCAGCCCTCGGAGTTGCGGGGGGGTGGGGGGGTGAAACGTCACTCGGGAGGGCGAGAGGGAGTGCGCAGAAGAATTCGCGAGTTAAAATGTCCCGGAGGTGCCTCGGGCCGCGGTTGGGAAAAAAAAACTACTGGTGGTGTGGGTTCTTAGATAGAGACGAGTGGAGCTGCGCCGTGTCAGCTGGCTCTTGGCAGACTAGAGTGATCCTAGGAATCAGTTGAGAAGAGGATGGCACTGGTGGGCTCCCGTGGGAGCAGAATCAGGGACGATCCAGTGGATGGGGTGTGGCGATGACGTCTGCTCCGGGATTCTGGTTGGCCCGCAGGCGGAGCCACCCCGTATTCCGCTGGACTATCCCCCCCTCGAGGTGCCGCGGGGGGTACAGCGGAGACCGCAGCATCACGAGGGATGGGACGGATGCGGGAGAGGGATGAGAGAGGGATGGGCTGGGAGGGGGGGACGGGTGAATCGCATTTTTCGGGGGCGGGGAGGGGGTGCAGGTTGATGGGGTTCTTGGGACGCGATTCCCGGGGGCAGAGAGGGTCTGGAGATGCGGACGCGTCGGGTGAGCCGTCATATGACGGTTGTGAGACATGACGAGACGCTTATGACGGCTGTCACGATTTCGTAAGTTGCTTTGTGAATAAAACGCGTGGGCAGTGATGCCGCGGGACGAGACAAGACGAGACGAGAAGATGTAGTTTCTCGTCTCGTTGTCAGGAAACCATTGTCTCGTCTCGTCTCGTATCGGAATACGAGAGCAATTTCTTCTCTCGTCTCGTCGAGAATTGAGAGATTCTCTCGTCTCGTCTCATATCGTTGTCAGGAAACCATTGTCTCGTCTCGTCTCGTATCGAAATACGCGAGCAATTTCTTCTCTCGTCTCGTCGAGAATTGAGAGATTCTCTCGTCTCGTCTCGTCTCATATCGTTGTCAGGAAACCATTGTCTCGTCTCGTCTCGTATCGAAATACGCGAGCAATTTCTTCTCTCGTCTCGTCGAGAATTGAGAGATTCTCTCGTCTCGTCTCATATCGTTGTCAGGAAACCATTGTCTCGTCTCGTGTCAAAATACGAGAGCAATTTCTTCTCTCGTCTCGTCAAGAATTAAGAGATCCTCTCGTCGCACTTCATCTCGTCTCTATAATCAAATTTGCACAAAAAAAATACACAGTCTCGTTTCTGTCATTGTCTCGAATGACTCTTCTCGTCATGTCGCTCGTCTCGATCGTCTCGTCTTGTCTCGTTTTTCTCGCGTCTCGCGGCATCACTATACGCATGGGCAATATCGCGAACGAATGGAGAGAGTAAGGCGGTTCTCATGGGTGCAATCGTCTTGCGTCGAATTTTCATGAAGCCCGCCTGACAAACAAAAGAGAATTGAATACCATTCTATGAAACATGAATAAACGAATCATAATTGTCCAAATCATTTAGGTCAGAGGAAAAGAGAATAATTCTACTTTCTTAATATTACGTTTACGAAGGCTTTCTTCGAACAAAGTTGATCAGAATTAATAGCTAGAATTATGAGATTATCTCACATTTTTGACGTTAAGGATAGGAGAATCTGAATGCAATATAGTGAAAATGATGATCGATTTTTTCACTTTGAACAAATAATATTAGTATCCAAATACAAAATTTCTGATATGAATAAAAAGAAGCTGTGACTCAATATTCCAAATGAAGTTTTAATTTTTAATTTGGTACTGATAACACGAGATGACAATATTCTAAGCACGGAATTATATTGATGAGATAAACAACAGATTAATTGAATTACCGTGTGAACTAACTAAAAATTGATAACAGTGTGGCCACGCAGTTTTACCAGAGTATCAACAAACATTGAATTCCAGAAATTCACACTCTAAAGTGTGTTCTTGAAGGAATTTAATTGTAAATATGATTAAAATCTTATTCAGTGAGCGTAGGAATTGGAACATGAGCAAATCATTTATTGTAATGTGAAAATTTAACAGCTGATAAATAGGGCATGTGTCTCATCGGTCGTATTGCTTTTTGCAGTGAAAATGATTATAAATAAATAATTTACAAAAGGATATAACTTAATGAATGGATAGCAAAATGATTGATCATCTTCGATGATTAATCTCACTTTACTCTCATCACTGGAGCGCAAATGGCGCCTCGTAGTGAGTTAATCGCAAAGTTTACGGTGCTGTGACGTCATTACCCCTCCCTAGACGATTTATTCATGAATTAAACGAAATTATAAATTTGGGAATTTCTCACGTGTTCACTAATTTCTTTCCTAAAATAAAAAGTACGAAATTTTCTTATAGAATCCCTAAAATTATTATTTATGGATCAAAATGCAATTGGATTTGTTCTATTGTCTTGAAGAACAAATTAAATATCTAATATTCTGCGAAAATCTGTTGAAAACCATAACAGAATTCTGAACAATGTAAAAAATCGGTTCACACAGCCTCATTTGTGGTTCTCATATTACCTTGAACTGCAAAAAAAATTGAAGTTTCTGCTTGTTTCATACTCCCAATTTTTTATTCACTCTCTCTCCCTCTCTCTTCAGTCTATGACCCCTCCGAAACGTCACCCCCAACGAAAATATGAAGGACCGTTGCGGTCAGACGTCAGATTCCGAGATACAATTTTTTTTTTCGCAAACCCTCTTGAAAACTTCAGCTTTTCAACATGCTGGAAAAATTGAGGGGAGTGGAACAGAAATGTCGACCCCACGTGGAGACACTTGGTCAGTTACAAGGCGATTGGCTTCATCCAGGAGTCACTATTTTTTGTTGAACTTTTTTTCCTCACCACAGGGACAACAATATCCACGAATGCTAGGTGAGGATCATGTTGCCGAATTCTTTCTCAAGAACTCTTTTATTATCGAAAAGTCATTGTTGAAAATAACGGACAAAAATTATAAAATTGTTTATGATTCTTTTTTAATCAATAGAATCGAAAATTAAAAATAGAATTAAATTCATAATAAAATAGAACTAATTTCATTTTTAGAAAGAACAAATCAATTGATTTTTTCATTTCGATTTTTCTTTTTATTTCAATGATTATGGCACAATTGACATTAAACATTTTTTTATTTTCATTGAATAAAAATGAAAATTGGAATTCTCTCAAAGAATTGGAATTATTGAAACTAAAATGATACTTGTTCAATTATTATTATCATTATTATTATTATGATTTTCAATTATTCATTTTTTTTTCATTTCAATGTTGGTTCTTATTTCAATTATTATGTTAAATTTAACATTAAACATGTTTAATTTTCATCAAATATGAATGAAAAGTGGAATTCTCTTAAAGGTTTAAAATTATCGAACCTAAAATAATTATTGTTCAATTATTATTATTATTATTATTATTATTATTATTATTATTATTATTTTCAAATACTCAATTTTTTTTCTCATTAAAATATAATATTTCAGTTAATTTATTTCTATTTACTACGATTGGCTTCATCCAGGAGTCACTATTTTTTTGGTTGTTTTTCTGCACCACCACGACAACAATTTTTAATGAATGGAATTAAAAAATAAAAATAGAATTAACCTCGTTTTTACGAATGAAAAAATCAATTGATTTTTTAAATTCAATTTTTGTTTTCATTTCAATTATTATGTTAAAATTGACATTAAATATTTACTATTTTTATTTTTAAAAAATCAAAATTCCCTCAAATGATTAAAACTATTGAAATTAAAATGATTGTTATTCAATTGTCATTATTATTTTGTTTATATCATTCAATTTCTTTTTCATTTCAATATTGCAGTCAATTTATTTTCAATTAAAATTTTTAATAAAAAGAAATAATAATAGTGTTCTAGTGATCATTTCGTTATTTATATAAAAAATTTCATTGTAACTTATTTGAAATATATTTTCTGATTTAAAAAAATCGTATGATACATTTTTATTATGGGAATGAATCTCAATGAAACTGTGTGCCTGTGCGTTGGCATTCAATATTACTTTTTGAATGTAAAATATGAAAAAAAACGCGTAATACAAGGAATGAAACCCCACAATTCTTCATTCACCAGTGCAATGTCAGCCAGGAGGATAAGAATAAAATAAATAAATCTGGTATAGTGCGGGTGTAATTCACACGTGAAGGCATGTGTCGCCCCGTTATATCATTCTTTATAACCCCCAGGCGTAACGCGTGTATGTAATCCCCACGTAATATTTGTCGGTTGATTTACACTGGTATGAAATGTCTGTTATCACGTTTTTATTTTTATTTATCACGATTTTTTGGGGAATTATCTACATCTGCAGGTGCGTTTTTCAAAAAAAAATCTGAACCAATTCTTTTTCCGTTCTTCCAATTTTATTATTTTTTTCAAGGCCCGGGTGTACTATCTTTCGAACGTTATCTGGATGTTTTTTTTTCATCTTTCATCATCTGAAATTGTCAATTGAGTTCTGCATCATGCAGAAGTTTTGAAAATTATTAATGAATAATCAAAAAAAAGTAGAAGAAATTCTTAATTTTTTCAAAGAGCATTTTTAATTTATATTCAGAATAAGTTGAATAACAAGAAATTGGAAAATGTATCTGATTTACGGTGACAAATGGCGGCCTGTCACCCAATATCATGTAGGGGGAATACTGATTTCGTAAATATTTTCCCACACTGCACAGAGGCATTTATTACGGAAAAGGCTCTTTGAAGAAAGTTGTAATATTTTGGAGAATTTTTTAATCACACTTTTATCACATAAAAATGGCAGATGACTACATACCACTGTTTTGAAAATTGAGATACCTAGCTGTCACTTCCCATGAGGAGTTAGTGTTTTGTTATCCACCATGGAAAATGACAGCTAATAGATAATTTGCCACAGCGAATCAGATATTTGTAATTTCCACTTTTTTCAACTCATTCTGAATCTCAATTAAAAACACTCTTTGAAAAAGTTTAGAAATTTTTCTATTTTTTTTATCATTCTATCATAATTTTTGAGAATTTCTACATGATGTATCACTCAATTGACAATTTTGGATTACGAAAGATGAAAAAAATCCAGATAACATTCGAAAAATAGTACCCCCGGACCTTAAATTAAAAAAACTGAAAAGTTGTCAATTCGTAATTTATGTCTCACACTTCCTGTTAATTTTTATTTATTCTTTAGCGATGTTTTAGTAATAAAAAGTTAATTGAAATCGAATCGTATTTTCAAGTGAAAATCATTGACGTTTTTCACCTTTTCTGTTGATTCTTAATTGATTAATTAACGAGTTTTAAATGAATTAATAAAATTAAACTTAAGAAATAGTTTCTCAAATTGAGAAAGTTCTAATAAATTTGTTTATTATTTGACTTTCAACATTTTTTCGTTGAAAATTTGATGTTTTCCACTTGAAAGTCATATGTTTTCTTTATTAATTAACGATTTTTAAGTGATAGAAAAAGAATGAGAACAAAAACCAAATTGTTTTCCAACTAAAAAAAAATTTCGTGAATTGAATTATTAATTTTCTTTTTACATTTGTTCTATGAAAAACTGGAAATTTCAACTGAGATTCAAAATATTTATTAAAAAATAATCAAAACCGTGTTTCAATTTTTTTTTTTAATTTTTGTAATTGAAAAACATTGAAAATGTTCAAAATCTTCTACAACGAAAATCAAATCGGATTCTTAATTCAAAACAATTAATGTTTCTTACTCTTTTTATTCATTTTTTATTGATTAATTAACAATTTTGAAATGATGAAAAGTGAATTTAAAAAAAAATGGTTTCGCAACTAGAAAAATTTTCTAATGATTTGAATTATTATGTGATCTTCGACATTTTTTCTTAGAAAAATGGAACTTTTTAACTGAAATTCGATGTTTTAATTGAACAAAAAAATCAAAACTATATTTCAAAATATTTTCCAACGTTAGTAATTGAAAAACATTCAAAATCTTCTGCAAAGAGAATCAAATCGAATTCTTCATTCAAAACACTCGAAAATTTTCAGACATTCCACATCTTTTATTAATTAACTAACAAGTGTTTAATAATAAAAAATAAATTTGGAAAATAAATGGATAAAAAAAAATGTTTTGCAACTTGAAGAAAAATTCTAACAATTCAATTACTATTATTTTCATTCCGACACTGCTTCTTTTAAAAACGTAATTTTTCAATTGACAACAAAAAATACAATAAAAAAAAATTGTTGAAAAAAAAATGAATGGAAAAAAGTTTTGCAACTTGAATAAAAATTCCCATAATTCAATTACCATTATTGGAATTTCGACACTTCTTCTTCGGAAAATGGAATTTTTCAATTGAAACTGAATTAGGGGAGGTTGGGGTAAACCGGACCCTTTTGACTTTTTTTAAAATGTTAAAGAGGGGTTGAAATGTTGATAAAATTTAATAATTTTTTTTTTTCAATACAAAGAACAATTCTTTCCCTCTGTGACGAGCCCAAACTGAGCTCAATCGATCAATTTGTTTCTGACTTATGAATAATTTTAAAAAAAGTCCAAAGTGTCCGTTTTACCCCACCCGCCCCTGTCAAATTGAAAAAAAAAAAATGAAAATAAAATCGTAGATAATAAAAGGAACTTTTAGAAGTGTCACTCACTCGCAGTCTCTAAAATGACTCCACGAAATTTCAATCGTCCATGAGACAATCTGGATGTAGCGAGGAGACCCCGTAGTGATGCAGACGTTTTCACAAAAAAAATATTAATAACACGGACGGAATAAGAGAGACATCATGCCCCAAGTGACGAAGGGAGATAACGACAATTGCGGGGGTGTGAAAAGTGTTGGGGAGCGGTTGGAGGAGCGATGAAGCGAGGAAACACACCATGGAAAGAAGAAGGAGAGGGGGTGGCAAGTGTTTCTGTCAGTTTAATAGCTTCGTGCCACCCCCCCCCCCCCCCCCCCCCCCCC
>NW_021680367.1:832951-843616 GCF_001412515.2 Diachasma alloeum | reverse complement strand
GCCGCCACTGCCGGCGCTCCGCTGACTCCCCGAAAACGTTACATCGTCACACTTTAGGTGTCAGAAGTTACGGGACCATCAGGTTTTCGGGTTCGGACAACCCTTTGATCGAGGCAAGCCCTATTCTGGTCAGTAATCAACTGGCTATAGCCACAGAAGAAGCGGAAATATCTCTTTGTTGTTTTCAAGGTCGTGATTTGGTTGTGATGGGGAATTTTGTTCATGGAAAGTTGATGGGAAATGCTTTTAATAGTGTTTTTCACACGATATTCCTTTTTTCAATTAACTGTTTATAATCATTCTCGTTGCAAAAGCAATACGACCCACAAGAATCATATGTGCCAATTTATCGGCTGTTAAATAGCTGTTTCAAGAAGGTAACGGAAATGGAATTCAACCTGATCACAGAGACTTAAATATGAATGTAGCAGAAAAATCAATTTTCCTCGAACCATTCAGGGTTTCTCTCGAGGAAATCTTTCCCATGCCTAAAAGTAAAGATAATTCTACACGAAAGAGACGGATCAGAGGGAAAACAGCTGAGATAACGTCTGACGAGTACCTTGAGGAATTAACGAAGGCACAGATGAAGAAAAAAGGGAATCATAGACATGAGATAGATACAGACGAGGAGGATGATACATTTGATCCGCTATGTATCTCATGTGGAAAAACGTCTGGAGAAGAGATTGAAACCTGGATACAGTGTGACAAGTGCAAGAGATGGCTACACGCTGTCTGTGCCGAGGTATCACCAGAAGAGTGTCAAGCTGATTATACATGTCTGCCGTGTTCGGAGAAGATCCTTAATCGTACAACATACATCAAACAATCACAGTGTGAAGAAATGACTAGGGAGTCAAGCGATAATGACGATATTATTAATAACAATGTCAACGATCCTTGTGCCGTTTGTCAGGAGTCATTGTCATGTTGTTCTACCGATTGGATAGAATGTAATCGCTGTCGATCAAAAACTCACATTTCTTGTTCACAATTAGATCCGCAGGAGCTCACACAAATTTATACTTGCCCTCATTGCATATTTTTTTAGTCAAGGTAGTAAATTTCACTTTATAAAACGTATTAGAATAATTCTGGCGACTCGATTCAATAATTTATGTGAGGGTCCACTTTACCCCACACTTTTTTTTTTCGAAGGGGTCCGCTTTGCCCCGGGGGTCCGCTTTGCCCCTACCTCCCCTATTCACGAGAAAAACTGAAAATATCAACAGATGTTTTCGCTCAAAATTCTGCAACAAACAAATAAATTATATTAATACAAAACTAATATTGTTCAAACTTGATAGGAATATTTCATCCATTTTTTTCAAAAATTATAGCAATTATTAAACTGTCTTACTGATTTGATCATAAAAAAAACGATTTGGAACGGTTTACCTTGAATTTGGACATAATTTAAAATCAATCATCGAATAGAAAAAAAGATAAATTTCATAGAATACCACAATTATTTTCCATTTAATCGAGAAATTTTCAATAAAATGAGATATTAATGGAAAAATAATTGAACTGAACATTGAAATAAAATTCTCAAACCGAGCCCTCACAATCCAAATCCCTCAAAGCTGCTGCCCACAAAAAAAACAATAAAAAACAACTGAACCCAGCAACAATTCCCAGCCCCTCAACCAGAGCCCCGAATATCTTCCCACCACAAAGAAAAGATCTGGAGTCATTGATTCGACCGTTAACCGAGTCCTCAACTCCACCTAACTCAGAAACAATCAGAAATACCCCGAGTTCATTCATCCCCGGAACAAAAAACCTGAACAATCTCATAATACATTAAATACTTCTCTGCATACTCAACATCCTCGATCCTTGAGCCCCGAAAAATCACTCGAAGTCACTAAACAATCTGCCTTCGCCGCCCTCCCGCCCCCTTGACCGTCCCTTATTCGTCTTTCAGAAATAAAAAAAAATCATACTTCTGCAGTTCTTCGAGATCTGCAGTAATAAAAGAATTGTTCTGTTCTATTCCATCGAACTTTTTTGAGATAATTAATTGAAAATGAAAAATCCTTTATCGATTCTTTTACTCTACTTCGCTATTCATAGATAACTATTGTAATTATGGGTAAGAGCCAGGGTAATTCAATTAAAAGACACAGGTTTTGAAGGAAGAGAAATTTTTATTTTAAGGTCCTCACTCCTCAGTCTCTCCAACGTAACTAACTGACTACAGACTTTTCACGAAAACCGGCCTCAGACCTCTTTGTCACCAAGGGAACAACACATGGCTCTGTGGACGGAAAATTTCTCTGAAACCCTCAAGTGAGGGTGTGAGGAACTCAGGCCCATAGGCCCGAAACACACATACAAACATAGAACTTTCTACATACAATCGAGTTATTTTGCCTCATATATTCAATAATAACGAACTGATGATGTAGTCACCACCGATGTCCCAGCATCTCCAGAAATAATCATTCTGTATCCTGCTCCTTCCAACCCCCGAAAACATTGTCCCTTTACAACATCCCAACGCAGACAATCTATTCCGTACACAAACGCCTCACGTGTGCATTCACAATGTCTCCCAAATAAAGGCAGATGACTGGAGCACCGTTAACGGCCAAAGTCCTATAATTTACTTTCAAGTTGAGTTGGCTTCATATTCATTCGCCTTACCGAACAATTCCTTCATCCTTCTTTTTCATCATCATCATCCACTCCTTAATGCCCATCAGCATTGCATCGCAAAA
Organism: Diachasma alloeum; assembly: GCF_001412515.2. NCBI lineage: Eukaryota > Metazoa > Arthropoda > Insecta > Hymenoptera > Braconidae > Diachasma > Diachasma alloeum. Next base: position 840,887 of record NW_021680367.1, on the reverse strand, counting down.
GTACTCACTGTGCGCTAATGTGTGCCCCAATGGGCAAATGGCATTCAGGAAGAGCACGAGAGTAAAAAAAGGAGAAATAGAAGAAGTAAAAAGAAATGATGAAAGAGAGAGTTGCGTACACACACCCCGCTTGGAAGCAACTTGAGACGCAATTGTTGTACGCCGCGTGTGCGCTAGAGGTACTATTCACTCGGTGAGTCTCTGTGTCATGCCCACCGGAAGTCACTAGGAAAGCGATGAAAACTTCGAATGAATGAAGAGAGAGGAGGCAATGTGGGGCCTGTTCTTCTTGGCGCATGACATTTTGGGGGGACCCCCGGGTGAAATAGCTGAAGGAATAAACGCCTACTGAGAGACTTCGTGATGCAGCAGGGGCCACTGTTGTCTTCGGAGGGTGATTTTTGCGACTCGTTTGGGCCTTTGTTTGGGGTCACTAATGATTGAGGCGAGGTTTGGAGATGTGACGGGGATACATGGTTTTTTGCTAGTTTTAGGAGAAACGGTTTTTGATGGGGAGGTGAGGGTAGGGCCTTCATGAAGGGGCTCGAGATCGCCCGGAATTCGCAATTTTTGGGACTTTTTTGGGCCGTAGTTTGGGGTCACTAATTATTGTTTTGAGGTTTGGAGATGTGACGTGCAGGGATACATGATTTTTTGCTAGTTGTTGGTGACACGGTTTTTGATGTGGAGGTGAAGGGTCGGTCTTCAGTAAGAAGCCCAATTTCGTCGGAAATTTGCAATTATTGGGAATTTTTTGGGCCTTAGTGTGAGTTCACTAATGATTGCTTCGAGGTTTTGGAGATGTGACGGGGATACATATTTTTTTGCTAGTTTAAGGGGAAATGGCTTTTGATGGGGAGGTGAAGGTAGCGACTTCATGGGGGGGCTCGACTTCGCCGGAAATTCGCAATTTTTGGGCCGTAGTTTGAGATCACTAATGATTGGAGATGTAACGTGCAGGGATACATGGTTTGTTGCTAGTTGTTGGTGACACGGTTTTTGATGGGGAGGTGAAGAGTGGGTTTTCAGAAAGAGGCCCTATTTTGTCGGAAATTTGCAATTATTGGCAATTTTTTGGGCCTTAGTGTGAGTTCACTAATGATTGCTTCGAGGTTTTGGAGATGTGACGGGGATACATATTTTTTTGCTAGTTTAAGGGGAAATGGCTTTTGATGGGGAGGTGAGGGTAGGGCCTTTATGGAGGGGCCCAACTTCGCCGGGAATTCGCAATTTTTGGACCTTAGTTTGGAATCACTAATGATTGTTTTGAGGTTTGGAGATGTGACGTGCGGGGATACGTGGTATTTTGCTAGTTTTAGGTGATGCGGTTTTTGATGGGGAGGTGAAGGGTGGGTCTTCAGGAAGAGGCCCAATTTTGTCGGAAATTTGAAATTTTTGGGAATTTTTTGAGCCTTAATTTGGAGTGACTAATGATTGCTTCGAAGTTTGGTAATGTAACGTGCGAGTATACAAAGTTTGTTTTAAGTTGTAGGTGAAACGGTTTTTGATGGGGAAGTGAGGGGTGGGCCCTCATGGAGGGGCCCAATTTTGTCCGTAATTCACAATTTTTGGGAATTTTCTGGGTCTTAGTTTGGAGTTACTAATAACTGTTTCGAGGTTTTGGAGATGTAACGTGAGGAGATACAGAGTTTTTTTTTAGTTTTAGGTGGAATGGTTTTTGATAGGGATATGGCAGTGGGCCCATATGGAAAGACCCTATTCTGTCGGAAATTTGCTATTTTATTCTGAGCCGTTTTGAGATACTGGAAACGGTATTTTTCAATGTACATTTGATTTGAAAATGGATCTTCCTTTTGGGGGAAGAGGACGTGAATTTATGGGACATTTGGGCCTTATTTTGGAATCACTAATGATGTCTTTGAGGTTTTGGAAATGTCAGGTGCGGGGATATTGGGTATTTTTTTGAGTTTTAGGTGAAACGGTTTTTGATAGGAAGGTAAAGGGGTGGGCCTTCATGGAGAGGCCCACCTTTTTTCGAAAATTCGCAACTTCATAGAGGGAAGGTTGTATGTTTTTGGGATTTTTTTGAGATATCTTAAACATTATTAACATTCTTTTTCAATATATTCGATTTGAAAGTGGGTTGTTGGAGGTGGGGGATAGAGATTTTAGGATCTTTTTGGGCCTTTATGTGGGTCTGTAGTGATAACTCGAAGATTTCCGAGATGCGACATGAAGGGATCCAGTTGTTTTCAAACCTTCATGTGATGACAGTTCGAGATGTCAAAAAGGGTGGGGGCGTGGGACCGTGAGGAGAAGGAGGAGCTGAAATTTGTTGGGTCTTATTTGAGCCTTTATTTGGGTCTGTAGTGATAACTTGAAAATTTCCGAGATGTGACATGAGGGGATCAATTTTTTTTTTCAAGTTTTCATATGAAGACATTTCAAGACGAAAAAATGTGTGGGGGGTGGGCCCATAAGAAGGAAGGGATGGAAAATTTTGGGTCTTGTTTGGGCTTTCATTTGGGGATTTTTATAAGAAGATCCAGTTTTTTCAAATTTTCCTTTAATGACAGTTCAAGACGATAAAAGGGGAATGGGCCCATGAAGAAAAGGAGAATGGGAATTCAATTCGTCACTTGAAAAATATGAATCTGGGAAGTGATAGCTCAAAATAGATCATCATATTGAGTTTTCCAGCTGAAATTTCCCCGGCTCTCCGATGAAATCACTCTCATGCCCCAGTTCCCGACTCCCCACCAAATTCAGCATCCCTTTTACCCCAGAAAAGAATCGAATCGATTCTCAACTGTTTTTTTTAGTCCCCCCACATTATCAATGCCGCAGAAAATCAATTGATTAATCAAAAACTTCCGAGTAAAAAAAAAATTGAATTAAAACCAACAAATTTTTTATATTCCAATTGGAGTGTAACTCGCACCGATGGAAATTTCTCATTTACAACAAAAGTAACTGAGCAAAATCCCCCGTGGCCAGGTGAATTCTCCCGGCAATTGTCCGCGGTAAGGGGAAAAGGGCGGCAAGGGGCTGGTGTTGGTGAAGCGGTAGCGCGGGAGATTCAAAATTAATGGTAACACGAGATAAAATTAATTTAACGGCGAGTGCGCTCGGCCCGAGGGTGTATGCAGTAGAGCCATAGGATCACAATGGCGAATGGGCTTGGAAGTGGACCGGTTAGCGCGCGTGCGAGTTATGCCACAGACTCTATAGTACAAATTCTTCCTTCTCACTCTAGCACACAGAGTCATGCTGTGGGTAAGCCAGAGAAACCAAAACATAATTAGCCTGCATTGTTAATTCACCAATATTTGTATACTGTCCTCGTTGCGTTGCATATGCTCACTGCGGTGAAAATCCGAATTTTTAATGATTGTGGACTTCGTGGTTTCAATAAATTGTTTATTGTTGGGCGGACGCCATCATGTGGGAGCGTTTGTGATGGGATTGCACCAAACTTTGGGAAACTTTGGTGGTGAGTCGTTGGGATATTGATTTACATTCAAATTTCGCGCGGATTTCGGCAACCGGATGTGGGAGGAGGTTAGGGATAGGTTCGGTGAAAGTCCGAGGGAATTTTCGGCGACAAACACTGATTTTGAGGTAATTTTGCAACCATAAGTGTGGAAAATGTTGATGTGAGACGATTTTGTATTTGACGGATTTTTCGATTTTATAATTTAGATGGCAATTGGTTTAGAATGTTATAAAACGTGAAGAAATGATGTTTTTAGGGTCATGTCTGTGTGTATGTGTGTGACAACTTGGATTTTTGGTGATAATTTTTAGAAAATTCAACATAAATACGGTGACATTTGTAGATAAAAATCTGAAATTTTGGCTCATTGTAGCTACGATTGAGCTCAACTTTGGTGCGCTGTTTCCGCCCGATCGGTTCAGTAGTTCCTAAGATATAACAACTTGTTTAAATTTCGTTTTTCCTCAGTATCTCAAAAACTTTTGCAACGATTTCAATTTTTCTTTTTTCGAAATACTCGTCTCGATAGCCTCTATCTAGATCAATCAAAATATCTCTACCCATTCATAAAAAATTGTCGAGATATTGCCGTTTTTTCAATTTTTCCATTCTTGCACGGACGATAACTTGAGAAAAAATGAAGCCCACACGGAAAAATTTATATTTTGAAAAATATATAAAAGATATCTTAAATTGGTCCAATTTATCTTTAAAAAAAAATATATATATGGTGAATACATATTTTCTACATATTCTTTATACATTTGAAAAATATATGGAATTGGTAGGAATGAAAAAAAAAGAGAGATTAATGAAAGGAAAATATTCTCCATAAACAGGTATTTTTTCATTGAATTATATTTCCCTCCACGATGACCTTTCGTGTAGTAAAATTTGCCTCCTATTTTCTAGGTAATTTTTATCCAACCTTTCTCTTTGTGTAGAATCGTCCCCGTATCTCTCTCGGCTATCAATGTATCAACAGAAATGTCTTTTGAGCTCAGCAAATTAATTGGCTGATTAATTGAAACGCTTAGAAATTTAGTCTAAAGCAAAACAAAATTAGATTTTCATTATTCCTATCCTTCAGCTATTTGCGTACTCATTCCCCCGTGGATGATCCCTGAAAGGGCTCGTGGGGTAAGAAGAGGGAACACGAAAATGATGGCGACCCCTGCGAGAGAGCCCAAGTCACTGGGAGTAAGTGTGTGTATCAACACATTCGAATCATCGGTTTGAGGGAGGGGCAGAGAGGGGGGGAGGAGAAGTGAGGGACTGGGGCGAAAACAGATGTTTTTGAACTTTAACCAACGACGCAATCTCTGATGCTTCGTAGCGGGATAATTAATGTAAGAAGATATGGAATTCCGGTAGGTTCGTTTTTCCTTTGGCTGGGACAATTTTTCAATTTTTGGGACAGGGTGAGGGCGGGTGGGGTCGAATTTTTTGTCTTCGATGATTCGTTTGAGTTATCCCGGAAAAAACGACAGCCAATCAAACGCTATTCCCCGATAGAGAAATCATATCCTCTTGGCCATTTAAGGCGGAAAGATGATGGCATTGAATGTCTAATTGATTCCAATGAATTTCATCCCTCGATATTGAATGACAGTGGAGATATGAATTTTTTACGTTGACTCTGATTTTTAGGGTCAGATTGCGTGTAGGAACCAAATGGCTCTTACGCCGCGGTGAAATTTATTGCGAGTTGCCTCAACTGGGCATAATGACAGAAGAACAATTTTTTTCGGATCATTGTGCATTAAATGCCCAATCGATTGCCATCATTTTCATTTCTCCAGCCCAAGTGAGAGAGGAGATATTAATTTTCAAAAAAAGGGTAATGTGCGGTGGATTTTTGTTTTGTTGACGAATAACTCCCTGATAAAACGCCGGAGATAAAAATTGTATCAGACTTTTCCTCTCCGAATAACTCCCCCAAGCTCCCCTCACGATATGTACGATGAGTTTGGGGACCCCGTGCAGAATGTCATAAAAATTTACGAAAAGTGTGTCGGAAATTTCAGCCAACAGTTCGTCATTCATAAAAATTTAGAGAGTGTTTCCTTGAAATTTCAATTCAGTCTTTAAAAAAAATCGTTTTCAGGAGATGAAAGGGGCAATCGGTCAGATAGTATCAAAGGGCCAATACACCCAATCCCATAACGAAAATAGTACATTCGACGCAACATTTATACACCCCAGGTTCTCGCACTAGCACCCAAACAACCCCTCGGACCCGATTTAAACTTTAAACTCCCTTTATCTCGAAAAATGCCGCCAATCCTGGAGAAGTGGCCCCCGAAGGGATTGCCCCATGACTGTGCGGGGTACTCACTTATTCTTTTTTATTCATTCGGTTATACGGTCAGTTCTCTTCTCACGGGGGCCATTGTTGACTTTTGTTTACGACGAGCGCGTGAGATTTCGGGAGTTACTATTTTATTCTGGTTGTTTAAAGCCATTGGAGGCCTCCCCTTTTCATTTACATAAATTCCACAGGAGAATTTCGATGAAAATTGCAATTCATTTAATTGAAATATCTTCGAAGCGGATTCATTGACTTTTTATAGCAAACAAATTCACGTTTCATCCGATGACTGTTCAAAAAATACGAAAAAGAAGAATTAAAATTCAGTGGCGAAGCGTCGCAACATAATCAATATATTTTTGCTAGCGAATTAGCAATTAGCTTCCAAATGGAATTGCTATGAACATGTATTTTTAATTTAATTCAATGATTCATTGAATTCAATGACTGACATGGTCCCAAAGTTGACGGCCAAGATTGTCTTAATGTTGGCAACCAACATTGCGCCAATGTTGGCAGCCAATATTGTCTCAACATTGGTCACCAACATTGCCCTAATGTTGGAAATCAACATTGACAGTCAACATTGCCCCAACATTGACAGTCAATATTGCCCCAACGTTGCCAACCAACATTAACAGTCAACATTGCCCCAGCATTAACAGTCAACATATCCCCCAACATTGATAGTCAACATTGCCCCAACATTGACAGTCAACATGACCCCAACGTTGGCAAGCAACATTGACAGTCAACATTCCCCCAGCATTGACAGTCAACATTATCCCAACATTGAAAGTCAACATAGTCCCAACATTAACAGTCAACATTGACAGTTAACACTGCCCCAACATTGGCAGGCAATATTGCTCTAATGTTAGAAACCAACATTGACAGTCAATATTGCCTCAACATTGACAGTCAATATTGCTCCAATGTTGGCAACCTACATTGCCCCAAAATTAACAGTCAACATTACCCCAGCATTGACAGTCAACATATCCTTCAACATTGAAAGTCAACATAGTCCCAACATTGACAACCAACATTGCCCCTACGTTAAAATTGAAATCACCTCTCTTAAGCCATTCCAGCATCAAAATAGGCTCACGAGTGTTCAGAACGAAAATTTCTCCAACCATCCACCAAAAATCCCCTCAATCCCCCCCAACACATCCTAATTTTCATCCAAAAGAATTTCCCACTTTGATGAATCCCCTCCAGGAAGATGAAAGAACAGATACCGAATAGATTGATAACAACCTCACGATGCGAAAGATGATAATCCATCGACTTCGCACATCCCTCATCCGGACAATTGCACAATCGTCCGAGATAAGACGACGAGATATCTCAACGACTGTCGTCCACTGCTCGTTCCATCACCGACGCAAGTAAAAAATGAAAAAAAAAGTTTGAGAGAATGAGGGAATGGGGGAGAGTATTCAGTGGCCGGAAGAATAGAGCCGTGATTCTATTATTCAGACCTTAGAGAGGGTAAGTTTAGCATCGTTTCGAGGCCTGGCACCCAGCGAGCGTTGAGGGGAGAAATTTATTCCATTTTTTTTTCCTTCCAATTGAAGTAGAAATATCTCCGATCCAGTGACTTTGTCCAACTTCAAATCCAAATTCACGAGAAAGTACGGATGAAATTGATGAAAGAGAGAAGAAACGACAATTTAAAGCCATTCTCACTGACTCAGTCGTCATCTAAATTTTTTTGACGAAAAAAAAAGAAAAGAAAACAGAATTGACAAAAAAATGTTTTCGCCTCAATCCTTTATTCCGTCACTTTCTGGGGACAAAAATGTGATTTTTGTCACTTGATATGCGCGCGAAAGAGTTGGGGAAAGGGTTGAAGCCAACCCTTTCTCCCTTATTTTCATTCTCCCGAAACGAGAAAAAAAATTGGGGAAACATTCGTTTTTTCTTTGGATCAATTTCTTATACTTTTTAAATCGTTTGTGGTTTCAACCCTTTCCGGAATTTCTACCTCTTGGGGGATGTTTGAGGTGGAAATTAGGGGGATTTTTTTCAAGGGGGAAATGCTTTAAAGGCGTGAGAAATCCAGAGTTACGGATTTTTTTGGAATTTTTTTGTCATTTTTCGGGAACAGAAGAAATAATAATTCATGGGTCATTGTTATGGGAAGGGTTACGATGTGAAAT
>NW_021680367.1:807029-832488 GCF_001412515.2 Diachasma alloeum | reverse complement strand
GGGGGGGGGGGGGGGGGGGGGAAGTTCTCATAGAGATGTTTGAGAGTTGTGACGTTTCACTTCAGATAACAAGATATCCTTTCCAAAAAAAGCATGGACAATATTTCGAAACGAAAATGAGAACTCGAACGTGGGGGATATTTCGAACGAATAGAGAAAGTAAGACGTTTTGCAAGAGTACAATCGTCTTGCGTCGAATTTTCATGAAGCCCGCCCGACAAACAAAAGAGAATTTAATACCATTCTATGAAACGTGAATAAACGAATCATAATTGTCCAAATCATTTAGGTCAGAGGAAAATAGAATAATTCAACTTTCTTAATATTGCGGTTACTAAGGTTTTTTTCGAACAAAGTTGATTAGAATTAATAGCTGGAGTTATGAGATTATCTCACATTTTTGACGTTAAGGATACGAGAATCTGAATGCAATATAGTGAAAATGATGATCGATTTTTTCACTTTGAACAAATAATATTAATATCCAAATCCAAAATTTCTGATATGAATAAAAAGAAGCTGTGATTCAATATTCCAAATGAAGTTTTAATTTTTAATTTAGTGCTGAAAACACGAGATGGCAATATTCTAAGCACGGAATTATATTGATGAGATGAACAACAGATTAATTGAATTACCGAGTGAACTCACTAAAAATTGATAACAGTGTGGTCACGCACTTTTACCAGAGTATCAACAAACATTGAATTCCAGAAATTCACACTCTGAAGTGTGTTCTAAAAGGAATTGAATTGTAATTATGATTAAAATCTTATTCAGTGAGCATTAGGAATTAGAACATGAGCAAATCATTTATTGTAATATAAACATTTAACAGCTGATGAATTGGGACATATAATTCTCATCGGTCGTATTGCTTTTTGAAAAAAGGAATATCGAATGTGACAGGAAAAAGGGCATAATGGAAGGGCATCAACACTCCGACCGCTTCCAAGGGTATTTTCTTCTGATTTCTGACGCAAAGGAAGGAATTAATTAATTTAAAATCCTTTGTTTATGAATGAAAAACCATGAATTCGGCTAAAAAAATTATTATTCATGGAAACAATGAATGAATAAATCAAGTATTTTATTGGATGCAAAGTCTCTAATTTAATTTTGACACGAGGAATTTAAATAATAATGAAAGGGTGGGGATACAGGGGGTGAAGAGAGGAGTGAGAGGGGGCGGGGGCGAAGTTCAGAAGTTGCGCCGTTTAACCTTATTTTTATAATTCGATATTGATGAGTGAGACACACTCGACTCGAAGAAGCGTTCCGCTGTAATGAAAAGTCGTAAATAACTGATGGTTCAGGGCGCGAATTTTTCTTCACCCTCTACACACCCTGGGAGTGATTCAATATCGCTGGGAGTTTGGAAACAAATGCATATTGAATTTAAATCTGAGGAGAATGGATATTTCATTCGGTTTGAAGTGATAAATAAAAATTGGGGATGAAATCTTCGCGAGGTGGTGGCAAAGTTTCTTGATAAATCAGCGTGAATTATTTTTTCTTTTTGAATTTACTAATTTTGTTGGAAAATAAATTCGATAAATTTTCCCATCTTTTTAGTGAAACTTTTTGAATCCCGTTTCCTTTCTGAAAAAAAGCATGGGCAAAATCTCGAATCGAAAATGAAGAATCGAACATGGCAGATATCTCGAACGAATGGAGAAGGTAAGACGGTTTTCATGAGTACAATCGTCTTGCGTCGAATTTTCATAAAGCCCGCCAACAAACAGAAGAGAATTGAATACCATTCTATGGACCATGAATAAACGAATGATAACTATCCAAATCATTTAGGTCAGAGGAAAATAGAATAAGTCTACTTTCTTAATATTGTATTTACTAAGGTTTTCTTCGAATAAAGTTGATTAGAATTAATAGCTAGAATTACAAGATTATCTCACATTTTTTACGTTAAGGACAGGAGAATCTGAATGCAATATAGTGAAAATGATGATCGATTTTTTCACTTTGAACAAATAATATTAATATCCAAATACAAAATTTCTGATATGAATAAAAAGAAGCTGTGACTCAATATTCCAAATGAAGTTTTAATTTTTAATTTGGTGCTGAAAACACGAGATGACAATATTCTAAGCACGGAATTATATTGATGAGATGAACAACAGATTAATTGAATTACCGTGTGAACTAACTAAAAATTGATAACGGCGTGGCCACGCACTCTTACCAGAGTATCAACAGACATTGAATTACCGTAATTCACACTCTAAAATGTGTTCTAGAAGGAATTGAACCTTAATTATGATTAAAATCTTATTCAGTGAGCATACGAATTAGAGCATGAGCAAATCATTTATTGTAATATGAAAATTTAACAGCTGATGAATTGGGACATATGTTTCTCATCGGTCGTATTGATTTTTGCAATGAGAATGATTATAAATAATGAATTGAAAAGAGGAATATCAGCAAAACAGCATCAATAGCCCGGCCGCTCGCGGTCGGCGTTGCTAGTAAATGATGTTGCCCGTTACGCGACGTTGCCGGAAACTCGCTGAACGCGTTCGGGCAGTGTAGAACGAATTCGGCAACGCTGGAGCCTAAATAACGCGCCGGCGAATACCTGCCGGAGCGCAAGTAGCACCTCATGGTGAGTCGACTACCAAGTGGAGGGTCTTGGGATAAATTTAATGTAAATAAATGAATTAATAAAATTGTGGAATTTCTCACGCTTTGAGAATTGTTTATTTGAGTGCTAATTTTGAATGACCAATTTTAGCAATTGGTTTATTTAAAAAAATGTACGAAATATCATTGTTGAAATATTCTTCACTGGTCTATGGGGATTTCAAAGGTGTTTGTAACAGTATCAATGCTTCCCCCAACGAATACGAATGCAATTAAAACTCCTGCCAATGCCATTCCGACAGTGGCGATGTGGATAGGTTTTGGTGTGAACTGCACGACAGCAACACGAGAGTCATCTGAGCGACGGCAGCTGATCAAAGGAAACCGACAGAGCGTTTGATGTCCTATGCACGCCGCACACGCCCACTGGGTATTTCTCACCCAGTGGAGAACACCTATCACTGATATACGAAAATTTCAGTCAAAATTTCGCATTGACAGCCTTTTGATTGATAACAAAGTGAACAAACGAACTGAAATTCTACATTTCACTTCAATTGCAGTTCTCATTACCTCTAAATTTTTTTCCAACAGTTTCGACAGCTCGCATCTCCGGAATTGAAAAATTGAATTGAATTTGAATCGAAGTTCAGGGGAATGTCGATTGAATTTTCAATTCACTTCGGAGTTGACTTACTACGAGGCGCCACTTGCGCTCTAGTGGCCAGAATGAAGAGGTTATTCATTGGGGAGAATTAATCATATTGTAGTTCATTTATTTATGTCATTGTTTGAAGAATATTCTCATCGATGTCGAAACCACATAAGCGCGTTTCTGTTGACAGAATAATAAATTGGCAATTTGCTTCTGAATGGGTTCCCTTTTTGTAATTCTTATTTCTTTTTGTTCTCTTCTTCTATTTTTTCATGTCATAGTACTATTATCAATTGAAATGTCATTGAAATTTTGCGTATTATTTCGTTCTATCACATAATTCTACATTCAGACCCTCTCAAGACTCGAATTCGTTTTCAGTCCGGGGTTAATCAAGGTTCAATCAAGGTTCAATCAGTGTATAGCCAGGATTTAATGAGGGTTTATTCAGGATTTAACCAGAGTTTAACCCAGGTTCTGTCAGAAGTTAGTTGGGAGCATGAATCAATATGAATAAGTATTCAACGTAATAGACTGCTAGCTGAGTTTAATAGAGATAGAGATTTTTGTATAAAAAGCTCATGACGGTATTGTATAACTTGATAAGCAATGATGCTGTTCTCACTATTTTTCAACTTGATTAAGAAGTCATTGAAATATACTTTTCAAGCCCTGATTTAATTTCTATTACTGATGATTCTTTCACTAATCATGAAAAAAACCGATTTTCTCTTTCAAATCGCATAAACAATGTGCTGTAACTCAACAAACAATTGTGCGACCCCCATCATATTCTGATAGAATCAAGAGGGTATTGTTATCAATTTTTTGAGCCACGACCAGTTCCATTTTGATGACAATTTTTTGAGTGATCGTTGAAAAATATACTTTTGGAAAAATACAAATTTCTTCGAATCGGTATGGAAAATTGAATTTCAATTGGTGTTAATGAATAGAGTTTATTAAAGTCTATATTCACGAAAAAATTCATGAAATTCGATTGCTCCTCAACATAAAAAATTGGAAACAATTCTGAGCTTCCACTCGAAAGCAAAAATCAAAATTTAATTAAAAATTAATTTTCTTTTAATGACTTCCACAAATTATTGCATCAAAAATGAAATTATTGCAATTGAAAAATCAGGAAAACTCATTACAACGATCCATTTTGCCCCACATGTTCTGAAGATAAAATCAAAGTAACTCCCAAAATCGGAACTGAATTTTTTCGATCATCTTGGAAACTGCAGGGGCAAAATGGGTCGTCATATTGAGTTTTCCAGCTGAAATTTCTCCGTCTCTCGATAGAAATAGATTCTCATGAAAATTTCTGTGATTCTCATTTTTTTTCTGAATTCATGATAAATGATAATTGCTCCAACCCTCCGTAAAAAAATGGTAAATTGTTCACTCGAATGAACTGACATGATTCTATCTACCCCCGATATAACGATACCTCCGCGAAACGATTAATCCTTAGCAGAGAAACGTCACTGGCATCTTTACTCGTTTATGATCGATACACGCGTCTCGCTGATGTCTCCCCCATTTATCGAGAAATCATAACGCAATACACGAGTTATCAGATGTCAGCAACATCCGATCAATTGATATCCCCCATTCCTCGCATTCTCGTCATTTCTCTTTTTCATTCAGAAACAAGGGAATTTATTTATTAATATTTTCTGAATTTCATTTTTGATGGAAGGGTTGCGTTGGATGATTTATTTGTTTTTCGTTGGGGGATTGTCTCAATGATGCGCAATTTTTGGAGAAAAATGTCGAAAGATAAGTTTTGTGGAGATTGCAATTGTCAATAAGACAATGTTTTCCGATATTTTATTCTAAAATAATTCTTTATGAAGTTTAGGGTTATTAAATATAGTCTGAAAAGTTTGAATATGCAATTTTTGCATTTTTAGATTTTTAAAAAATTTTGGTTATGAGGGATCAATGAAATTTTATGAACTTTTTTATAGATATGGACTTCAATAAGCTCTATTCATTGACACCAATTAAAATTCAATTTTTCATACACTTTCGAAAAAATGAGATTTTTGCAAAAACCAAATTTTCAACGATCACTCAAAAAATTGTCATCAAAATGGAATTAGTGATAGCTCAAAAAATTGATAACAATACCATCTTTATTCTATCAGAATATGATGGGGGTCGCACAATTGGTTGTTGAGTTACAGCACATTGTTTATGCGATTTGAAAGAGAAAATCAGTTTTCTCATGATTATTGAAAGAATCATCAGTAATAGCAATTAAATCAGGGCTTGAAAAGTAAATTTCAATGGCTTCTTAATCAAGTTGAAAAATGGTGAGAATAGCATCACTGCTTATCAAGTTACACAATACCTTCATGAGCTTTTTATATAAAAATCTCTATCTCTATTAAACTCAGGTAGCAGTCTATTATGTTGAATACTTATTCATATTGATTCATGCTCCCGACTAACTTCTGACAGAACTTGGGTTAAACTCTGGCTAAACCCTGATTAAATCCCGGAGATCCACTGATTAAACCTTGATTGAACCTTGATTAAACCCGGACTGAAAACGAATTCGAGTCTTGAGAGGGTCTGAATGTAGAATTATTTGACAGAACGAAATAATACGCAAAATTTCTGACATTTTATACAATTGATGATAGTACTATGACATGAAAAAATAGAAGACGAGAATAGTGGAATAAGAACTAGCAACAATAACTGTACTTATTTTTAAAAAATTCAATTGTTTACTTGTTTTTTGGGTGGCGGTGGAGAGGATGGAATTAACGGACTATTTTCATTTTCCAGATAATAATTTTTTAATGAATTTTATGACTTTGTATTTTTTGTTAATTAATAATTAAATATTAAGCCCTGGAACTGAATAACATAATTTTTAAAGGTATTTATGAGAGCGTATAAACCTAGAAATCGAGGCGCATAGAGAGCTTAAACATCCCTTGCTCTCGTCCTAATGGGAGCCCGTCTCTGAGGGCACTTGAGGGTGTGTAATTACTAGAATCCACGACCCCGCTACTACACCGCATTACACTCCCGCTCTCACCAGACTAGAGGGTACGAACCAATATGGCTATACATGTACGTAACTCGGTCCTTTGGAGGAGCTTTACCCGTAAAATTTTCACTTTAACTCATTTCTCCATTTACAATTTTGTTTTTCGATTGCTAGTTGTTATTCCATGGAAGTTCACTCATTTCATATTTAATTACTATATTTTTTCTATGTTTTGTTGAATACCAAAGAAAAAACGACAGCCAATCAAACGCTATTCCCCGATAGAGAAATCATATCCTCTTTCCCATTTAAGGCGGAAGGATGATGGCATTGAATGTCTAATTGATTCCAATGAATTTCATCCCTCGATATTGAATGACAGTGGAGATATGAATTTTTTACGTCGACTCTGATTTTTAGGGTCACATTGCGTGTAGCAACCAAATGGCTCTTACGCCGCGGTGAAATTTATTGCGAGTTGCCTCAGCCGGGCATGATGATAGAAGAACAATTTTTTTCAGATCATTGTGCATTAAATTCCCAATCGATTGCCATCATTTTCATTCCTCCAGCCCAAGTGAGAGAGGAGATATGAATTTTCAAAAAGAGGGTGATTTGCGGTGGATTTTTGCTTTGTTGACGAATAACTCCTTAACAAAGCGCCGGAGACAAAAATTGTATTAGACTTTTCATCTCCAAATAACTCCCCCAAGCTACTAATGAATTTTTTCTCTCCGACGCTTTGTTTATGAGTTATCAAGGACAAAAACGACAGTCAATCAAACGCTATTCCCCGATAGAGAAATCATATCCTCTTTCCCATTTAAGGCGGAAGGATGATGGCATTGAATGTCTAATTGATTCCAATGAATTTCATCCCTCGATATTGAATGACAGTGGAGATATGAATTTTTTACGTCGACTCTGATTTTTAGGGTCACATTGCGTGTAGCAACCAAATGGCTCTTACGCCGCGGTGAAATTTATTGCGAGTTGCCTCAGCCGGGCATGATGATAGAAGAACAATTTTTTTCAGATCATTGTGCATTAAATTCCCAATCGATTGCCATCATTTTCATTCCTCCAGCCCAAGTGAGAAAGTAGATATTAATTTTCAAAAAGAGCTAAACGCTAAATATAACGATAATAGCCCTCAAATCATTCAACTCGATAAATCAGTTTCTTGAAACGAATTCACCCAAATAATTTTGCTCGCATTATCGAATCAATCGAAGAAGAATGAAGAATGATTTCTGTTGGCTCGTGAGTCCCCACCCCTGCACCAACGCCAAAGGGGTTAAACGAAGAGCCCACTGGAGGGTTCCGTCCCTCGGCACTCGAATTCATTCGGATGCTCTTTTATTTTACGTCAGATCGACAGATGGCCCCTGAGGGACAATCATTCAGAAAACCGTGGGTTTTGTTTTCAAGCCGAGCGGACGCTGCAATCGTCGCATTAGAAACAGAACAAACGGCTCTCGAGGATACAGCATATCAATCCGGCACCGGGCACGCGGAGTTCTACCGCACGCGTTCCAAACACCCGATTTACATCCCACTTATTCTCTCTTTTCAGTTGTAATGTGTTATATATACTCGTTTCAACGACAGAAACAATTCAATTGTGAGTTGTGGGATCAATGGACAAATAAATTGAGTCTAATGGTCGATTGAACTGTTTCAATTGTCTTCTGTGAATGAATATTGCGGGGGCAATTGTTTGATGGGCTCTTGCACATATGTCAGAGTTATTTATTCTCATTGGGTGGCTGGATGACGAATGGGGAAAATTCTAGATACGCACGCGAAATTTTTATTGCCTCGAAAAAACAAGTGGGAAATTGCTCTTGTATTGCATATAGTTTAGTTATTGTTGATAATAAATTAGTAATATGCTTACGAATGGTTATTTTGTACATAATCTCCTTCTATCATGTATAATTCATTGTTTATTTCATTTTATTAAATTGAATAAGATTTCTTTTCAACTAATTTTGTTAGATTTTCAACTTATTTGAATGTTATCATCATCATTATTCTTATTATCCCTTTCTTCTGTACAACCGATTGTCTTTTTTACGGTTCTATCTCTCCCCTCAGCCCTTCGATAAAATGTTAATAGGAAAATTTTATTTATACATACTTGAATGAATTTGAAACATCACATTTGAAGAAACCATCGGAAAGCTCACTTTCAAGGAAATTCATGAAAAATTCGAAATTTTCAACAATCATCATAAAAATAAAATCAACCAATGTAGCTATCGTAATCATCTTTTAACTTGGACTTAATGGCATTGAAACAAACATTTTAAGCTATGATTGAATTCATTTGATGCATGATATTCCAAGATAGCCCCGGAATTCTGATTTTCAAAAAATACAAAATTTTTGTAAACTTTCAAATAAATCGAAATAACGATTGTTGCTATCGCTTTCATCTTCGAACTCGGTCAAAAGGACATCCAAACAATTTTTTCAAGACAACATTCAATCAATTCAAAACATTTTTTTAGTTATCGTGGGACAACCGATTTTCGAAAAGATTAGAAAATAAAAAAAAATAATGATGAACTCAGTAACGAAGTGGTAAACCGGTATAAGTCGATTTTGCCTATTGGGCAGTTTTTAATAAATATCTCGTAATCTAAGGGAAATAGCGAAATTGTTGTAATTTCCTTTTTTGTAGCTCTCAATTTGCTCTACAAAAAACGTTATGACAAAAAATTTGTTATTTTCCTTGGATTTTCAGATATTCATTGAAAACTGGGCAATAGTCAAAATCGACTTATATCGGTTTATAATACCACTTCACTACTGAATTAATTTTTCATTAATGGCGCGTGTTAGGGCTCATCAATACTTACATTTAAAAAAAGATTAAATCCTAACAATTCATTAGCGCACGATCGAATAAAAATTTGTCTCACAAATTCTAAATATTGCATTTTTAATATGACATGAAAAATTAATAATTGAAATGTAAACGACTGCAAAATCTCCATTCGGAAGCAAAAATATCGTAAATGCTGAATATTCGAATGAATTTTGTTGGAGAAATAGAAAGAAATTGGCCGAAACATAGGGGAAGTCATTAAAATAATCATTATTATACGAGTTTCATCTTGTTTTACAGTTGTGAGAAAGTTGAATTTTAAGACTGCATGGTCAGTTGACCAGAGAAGAAGGGAAATGAACAGAGTTCTCATTCTCCTGCTAATACTCTGACTTTTACGATGCCACATTCTAGAAGCTAAAATAATAAATATAATTTTCTGGCACTGGAATGGGGGACAGAGGGGCATTCTTTGTTTTCGTGATGGACGGTCGTGGGCGTCGGGTGACAAAATAAAACGTGATGAGGTTCTATTTCACTTTTTCTCAGTTATTTCTGTTTTTTTGTTTTTTAGGGAGACGATGGTGAGAAAATGCTGCAAGATTTTGAACGCTTGCATTTTTTTGGGGGCATCTTCTTCCAGTGATTCTACAATTTTACCAAAAAACTATATGTTCCACGTGAGAATATCTGATGGAGTGGAACAGATTTACTTGAGGGAAATTAACCAACTCGACAGAAGGAAATTTAATATCTTTCACAAAAATTAAATTTTTATCGCGACCATCAGAAATATCCCTAGAAGAATTCCAACTGGTGGCAGGAAAAAATATAATCTATTGTACGACAATCATTTGATCTGAGAGAACTCCACAGGTTTAAACCACAGAAAGAATACATTGACGAGGAAAGAATATTTTTTTCCCAAAAAAAAAATTGTCCCCTCGAAATTATTTAGTTTTGCCAACAACACAGTTATCGGCAAGAAAATTGTAGTTCCCTCTTGAAATTATCATTTGTTCCATGGAAATTATAAGTGTTTATTGGACAAAGATATACACTACTCAAAAATATTGACTTGATAAAACCGGAGCCTCACATAATTCTCTGCAGAACGAATGTATTTACCCAAAAGACATAAATGTCTCACGTGAGCAATTACTACTACGAAAATTATCATGTTTTGGTGGAAACTTTATTTTTGTCCACAACTAAATTGATTCAACACGACAAAAGAGCTCTTCATGGGAGCATATAATTTTTCGGCAGAACCAATTTTTTCTCAGTGCGTATTTTGCAGAAAATCCACGAATTCTCTTTTTAACCAAAGAGCATTTTTTCTGGAGTTCCCGGAAAAATGTTCTTCGTTCAAGTCGATTCGCCCTGAGCAACTGTTTCGCGAGGGAGTCTTGCGCTTTCGAAGACCGAAGGAGACAGAGTGCCGACATTTACCGCGAGGGGGAGGGTGAGGAGGTGATGGCAGAGAGTGAAGGGAGAAAAATGAGTGAAATCCATTAGAGGGGCGTGAACACACTCGTAGCACGGGGGCCTATCGCCTTCTGCTTGTCAATCTGCACACGAGAGCCCATGCATATAGCACATCCAAACGTAACATCTATCTTCTCTCCTTCTCATGGTACCGATATCAGTCAGATATCATTCCATACACGGGTGACTCTCTCGTGAATTTTTTTTGCGTTATGCTCCAACTGTCACGTACAGATGGGAGAAAAATATCCTTCACTCACTCATCGTACGTTTCCGCACTGCTGACGCGGCTAGCATTGTAAAAAATTTAAAATCCGATGAGAGATTGGAACAAGTGGGTAATTGCTTTCGTCATAACGTAGTCAATATATTTTTGCTAATTAATTGGCAATTTGCTTCGGAATGAAATTTGATGTGTTTCGAATTGAATTGAATGGTTTATTGAATCCAACATTGCCGTAGCGTTAAAATTTTTTACCTTTCCCTGAATATCAGCAGCGAAGCGGTAAATCGGGTCCAGTCGATTTTGACTATTGGCCAGTTTTTGGCGAATATCTCGGAATCTAAAAGAGATAGAAAAATTTTTGTTACGACCTTTTTCGTAGAGCCAATTAAGGGTTATAAAAAAGGTCCCGAGAAAAATCTTGCTATCTCTCGTAGATTCCGAGATATTAATCGAAAACTGGTCGAAAGTCAAAATAGACTTGAACCGGTTTACCGCCTCGCTACGGATATTGTTGCTAATTATTTAGCAAATTGCTTCTAAATGGAATTTCTATGATGATGTATACTGAATTGAATTGACTGATTTATTGAATTCAACATTGCCGTACCGTTAAAATTTTTTACCTTTCCCTGAATATCAGCAGCGAAGCGGTAAATCGGGTTCAGTCAATTTTGACTATTGGCCGGTTTTTTACAAATATCTCGGAATCTACTGGATATAGAAAATGTTTGTTCAGACCTTTTTCGTAGAGCCAATTAAGGGTTATAAAAAAGGTCTTGAGAAAAATTTTGCTATCTCTCGTAGATTCCGAGATATTAATCGAAAACTGGCCAAAAGTCAAAATCGACTTGACCCGGTTTCCCGCTTCGCTACTGATATTTTTGCTTATTATTTAGCAAATTGCTTCTAAATGAAATTTCTATGATGATGTATTTTGAATTGAATTGAATGGTTTATTAAAATAAAGTTTTATAAAATAAACAGACGCTGGTATCAAAAAAGTATAATACGAGTCATTTCCTCCCGTGCGGTCATTGAAACCCCCGGGGTTCCCCGGACATTCAGGGACTGCTGATGATATAGATCACGATGAAGAGACAATTGTGATAGCACTGATAGCTCTCCAATATTTCAAGAATCCCAAAAATACATGGAATTAACGATTGATTATAAGGTCGATTATTATCAATTCATCATTTTTTTGTTGCTAATAAAAAAATTAAAGAATTAAAACTAAATTTACACAATAAAATGATTAATTGGTTATTTAAATATTGAAAAACATTTTTCGACGGGAATTCCAAAATTAAATGTCTTTAGGAAGAATTTTTGACGGAGAAGTTACTAAAATAGATCGATTATACTTCGAAAAGTTCAACATGTGAGAAATTTTCCTGGAAACGAAATCATACAATTAAAATCATAAAATCATTTTAAAAAATTTAAACAATATAAGTCTGATGAGCAAAAATAACATTGATTGATTCGAAGAATATTTCTCATCAATTAAAGGTAAAAAAACAAAACATTCAAGAAAACGAATTAATTTTAGTCGTCATAGAGCACTAAAAAAAATATTCATAATGTTTCACTTTCAATTTAGACCTAACCTAAATTATAGAATAAAAAAATTCACAAAATATAAGCCTGATGAACAATAACAATATTGATTTATTGAACCAATATTTCTCAAAAATTAAAAATTAAAAAAAAACAACACATTACTCAAAATAAAATGTCTTTAGGAAGAATTTTTTATGAAGAAATGACTAAAATAGATCGATTATACTTCGAAAAGTTCAACATGTGAGAAATTTCCTTGGAAACGAAATCATACAATTAAAATCATAAAATCATTTAAAAAAATTTAAACAATATAAGCCTGATGAACAAAAATAACATTGATTGATTCGAAGAATATTTCTCATCAATTGAAGGTAAAAAAACAAAACATTCCAGAAAACGAATTAATTTTAATCGTCATAGAGCACTAAAAAAAATATTCATAATGTTTCACTTTCAATTTAGATCTAACCTAAATTATAGAATAACAAAATTCATAAAATATAAGCCTGATGAACAATGAACCAATATTTCTCAATAATTAAAAATGAAAAAAAAACAACATATTACTCAACAAAAAGAATTCAGTAGTAAAGTGGTCAAACGGTTTAAGTCAATTGCCTTCTAGCGCCAGTTCTCGACGAATATCTCAACTTCCAAAGGAGTTAGCAAAATTTTCCTAAAAATCTTCTTTGTAAAGGAAAGTCAAGACTGTCGAAAAAGATTTGACAAAAATGTCGCTATCTTTCTAAAATTCGGAGTTATTTAACTAAAACTCAACAAAAACCCAACTAAACTCAGCTAAAACTCAACAATTCACTACAGAATGGATTTTAATTATCATATAAAATTGAAGGTTTCAATCCATTCAATTGCTTATTGCATTGGCAATAAAAAAATCATCAAGCTCCACTCAAAACTCAGCCATGATTTACCTCAAATTACCTAATAAAAAAAATCGCAAAATATCCCCTCTTTCTTTTATTCCCTCCCATAGCAGAAAAAAACAAAAAACAGCAAAAAGATGGAAAACGAAATTTCCAAGTTGCGCATTTGTACCCTTTAATAGAGGAAATACAGCCATCAACCGACGGTTTACTGCTAGCTTCCCTCAAGCCAAGCTCGTTATCAAGATTCCCCAACGTCTTCGTCGAAACGCAGACGAGGCATGCGAATGCTATATGCACTTACGTTTTCTATTTTTTCGTTTAAATAAAGGCCTTTGCGTGCTGGAGACGTTACCACCGTATGTAACTCCACTTATTCCAATTTCTGAAACAAGGACGCCTTATTGAAGCTCACTGACTACTGGACTGGAGGAAAAGCCGAGTCGATAAGTCAAATGCGAGCCGAGAGGCCTTTCGTCGAGCACAAAAACCTCAATCACTTTTTCCTTTCCGTATTTTTCACTTGTCTATTTATTCTGTCGTTCATTTCACTTCAATTCGTGGAGAAGTCTCTATCTAGTGAAACGCGAGAGCCGTAAAAATCGTCGAGGGGGTGGCACTTGAAATGTCATCCCTCAGTTCCTCGAAAAATGCGCGGCCTATAAAATCCGGAATTTCGGGAAAGTGAGAGACGAGAGGAAGATTTTTTTAATGGGTTCTAGTTATTTTTTTAGGTGGGGAATTGGGGGAACGGGTGCTGTGGGACAATCCGCACTGACTGCCGTGGAGACACTGGGGCTTATCAGGTTTTAGAGATGGGAATCATTGGAACTGTATTATCTGCTTTCATTAGATGACTCGGAAAGTGGCGAGGGGGGACTAGGTGGACAGATTTCTTTCTGACAGCAAATTGAAGTTCCATAGGAATTTAATGGGACTCGCACTATTTTGAATGCCAAATCGATGAACAATTAATGGGTTGAGAGATGTCGTCACTCTAATTGATCTAAATTTTGATTAGTAGTTGAATTCGAGTGTTTTTTTTTCAATTAATTTTTGTAGTTTTGAAGTCTTTGTGTCGTGAAATTTGGCATCTCCCAGAATTTAATTTATTTAATAGTTTTAATTACATAATAAATTGAAATTCATAATTAATAATGAATTTTAAAATGATGAATTTTGTTGATAATTGTAAAAATTACTTGATAATTATAAAGTGTAATTAATAATAAAATGCATAATTTTTGATCGATTTTTGGCTTTTTTGAGAAATTTCAAAAGACATTTTCAATCAAAAATGTTAATTATTTGTCAATTAATTAATTTAGTTTATTTTTCTGCGCGGAATCGGGGGAACGGGTGCTGTGGCACAATCCGCACTGACTGTCGTGGAGACACTGGGGCTTATCGGGGTTTCGAGATGGAAATCATTGGAACTGTATTATCTGCTTTCATTAGATAACTCGGAAAGTGGCGAGGGGGGACTAGGTGGACAGATTTCTTTCTGACAGCAAATTGAAGTTTCATAGGAATTTAATGGGACTCGCACTATTTTGAACGCCAAATCGATGAACAATTAATGGGTTGAGAGATGTCGTCACTCTAATTGATCTAAATTTTTATTAGTAGTTGAATTCGAGTGTTTTTTTTTCAATTAATTTTTGTAGTTTTGAAGTCTTTATGTCGTGAAATTTGGCATCTCGTAGAATTTAATTTATTTAATAGTTTTAATTACATAATAAATTTAAATTTATAATTAATCATGAATTTTAAAATGATGAATTTTGTTGATAATTGTAAAAATTACTTGGTAATTGTAAAGTGTAATTAATAATAAAATGCATAATTTTTGATCGATTTTTGGCTTTTTCTGAGAAATTTCAAAAGACATTTTCAATCAAAGATGTTAATTTTTTTGTCGATTAATTAATTCAGTTTATTTTTCTGCGCGGAATTGGGGGAACGGGTGCTACTGTGGCACAATCCGCACTGACTGCAGTGGAGACACTGGGGCTTATCGGGTTTTAGAGATGGGAATCATTGGTACTGTATTATCTGCTTTCATTAGATGACTCGGAAAGTGGCGAGGTGATATCAGAACCAAGGGGGATTAGGTGGACAGATTTCTCTCTGGTACCAAATTGACTTTTCACAGTATTTTAATGCGGTTCGTACTATTTTTGATGCCAAATTGATGAAGAACTAATGGGGAATTGATGAAACAACGCGAGAAACGGAGATGTCGTCACTCTAATTAATTTCCACTAATATGTGTTTTTTTAACGAGAGTATTGATCAGTGAATTTTCCTAATTTTTGGAATTAGGAAATCTGACCTTAATCTGACCATCGTGACCTTTTAATCGGACCTTTATGTCCCTTATTCTCATGACCCCTTTTTGATCCTTTTGACCCTTATCCTGACCTTCATGACTCTTATTTCGACCCTTGTGACCCTTAATTCCGGAGTCTTAATTTCAAGTACCAAATTTTCATCGCCAGAAGTGGATTTAGATTTTTATAATAGAGAGAGATCCTATTTACTAAAGACGAAAGAAACGTGAAGTTGTTTTATATCGAAATATCTCGAAACTGCCTGACCGCTAATCCTCAATTTTGATGGGTCAATATGTGACACGAAGTTACGACATAATTTCAAATTCTTCAGTGGTAAATTTTTTTTTCACGTCATATTTATATATATAATATATATATTTTACATGTATATATATCATGGGTGAAATGAATAAATTCTGTCCTTTTATGGAGACCGATTATTTTAAACAATTGAAGATAATTAATTGAAAATGAAAAATTCTTTATAGATTCTTTTACTCTACTTCGCTATTCACTTCAATGATTAGTCCAATTCTCTCTGATTCATTATCAATATTTATAAGGTATTCATGAGAAAATGAAATTCAATGAATTCCATTTCTTCATTTCAACAAATGAATAGATCAGCGCGCGCGAGAGCGCGCGCATAGATCTTGTATTAGTATATTCTATAATTATGTTTCATATATTATTCATCATACAATACAGAATGTGAAAAAAATCATACTTTAAGATGTAATTCAAAAAACCTTTTAAATTTTTCATCAATGACAATTTCGAGAAAAAGAAATTTTAGACCAAAAAAAAATTTTTAAAACGAAAATTTTCAGAAAGCCTCATTATAACGCTTTGATTAACAAATTTTGGTAATTTTTTAAAATTCATTCATAAGAAAAATAAAACATCCCCCAAAAGTGTTTTGTCACTCTTTTTCAATTTGAAAAAATGTCAAAGGATTTTTCTAAATTTTCGATTTTTAAAAAATAAACCTCAATTTTTTGTTGGATTAAATTTTTTATCCGTTTTTTTCCTCCATGAGTGTTTACGTATGAATGTTTTGAGCTGCCGATTATGGCAAGAATTTCCGGTTTCGATTACACGAAGCCATTGATGACGAAATACAAATGACAAATAAGCGAGAATGCGGAGTGAGATAAAAAAAATCGAATATTTTATTTAGACCACCTGCACATCGTGGGACAGTCGGGATGATTCCTCCGGATGTGGCAGCCTAAACAATCGTCGGAGGCCAAAGATAACGCGTTCATTCGATGAAGCCGTGTGGGATGAACACCCGCTCGCGCTGTCTCATTCTGATATCGAAAATACCTAAGACTTCGGTGTAAAGTGACAGTGATGTTTCTCATTCAACTCAATGGTTTCAGCAAATGGAACGAGGCATTTAATTTAATGAAAGGCGTGTGTCTAAATTAATTAAAGGATGGTGATCAATCCGTGGATAATTATTTATGTCAAAGCCTGTCGAAATTCAAGGGTTCCAAATAGTTTTTTTTTGTGATTCAAGAGATCAATTCACAATGCCCAGATGACCTTGAAGAACATCACAAATTAAGTGAAAATGAAGAAATCGAATTTATTAAATGTGATATACTCATAGATGTTTTATAAATATTGACAATGACTTAAAGAGAGTTGAGAGAATGAAGAGTGAAACATCAATGAATAATTCTGAATCTTCGATTAATTCTTTTTTTTTACTTCTTAAAATAATCTGGTTAAAATCTGTAATTGTTGAAAAATGAGGGGAGGGTTGTGAATTGATTTCCTAGAAAACTTAAAGAATTTCTTGAACTCTTCGGAAAATTTCACAGTTTTCCAGATAACCGTAGATCTTCAAATATTTTTCTCAAATTATTTGGGAAAGCGAAGAATTTTCATGAATTTTGTAGAGTCTAGAATTTATGTATGAAAATCTGAGCAAGAATTGATCATTTTTGTGTATGATAAATATGAAAAAAAAAAAATTTGGGAAGTGAAAAATAATTTGTGAGTTGAAAAATTTTACAAATACTATATTTTTTTCTCATAATCAACAATTAGGCAATTTAGATATGTTTTGATATAAAGATAAACTTCCCACATGAAAAAATGATAAATATGACACAGAAAAAATTTTTGGCATCTGAAGAATTTGAAAATACCGGGGATTTTTTCAACGACTACTTCACGCGACTCATTGACCTGTCGAGGTATTTTTCAATTGACATTTCGAGGTATTTCGATATAAAACAACTTCACATTTCTTTCATCTTTAGTAAAGAAGGATAAACGAAATAATAAAATTGGAGAATTCTCCACTTATTGAGCTTTGTGTAGTCCGAACGATTTATTTCAATAATTTGAATGTCGTCACAACTTTAATCCGTCAGTGCTACCTCTCGTCGTGTTTGCGTCTTGAGAAATTAATGATACCAATGAGAATACTAAAATAGTATATTTCAGCACGTGTGGGGCAATTTCGTCTTTAACGTGTGTGGGGTTTACAGCATGAGCCGAAGGCGAGTGATGTAACCACACACGTTAAGGACGAAATTTCCCAACAAGTACTGAACAAAATTTTATGTCACGAAGCCTGAAACCGGGTGAATTAGACACGAGACGCGAAGCGTCGAGTGTGTAATCCAGCCGGTTTCAGGCATGAGTGGCATAAAAAAAAATTTTCATTACGATGCGTGGAAAGTGTGGTATTTCGCGCACGGAGCGCACAAGTGATGAAAAAAATTATAATCACCAATCAATTATAAATCACCTCCCGATGCTTGACCTTGCATTATTCTCGTCACTGGATCGCAAGGAGCGCCTCGTAGTGAGTGAACTACGAACTGTAGGGAGTTATGACGTCATGATCCCCGCCCGTAATTGTTATTGATTAAACTAGTATTGAGTTTCTCGAGGTCTAAACGACCTATTTCAATCATTTCTACACAAAAAAATATGAATTGAAAATACACTTTCCATCACTTGTGCATAAAGAGAAATTTTACGAACGCTTCGAGTGCGCGAAATTCCACTTTCCACACATTTTGATGAAAAATAGCGTTCAACACTTGCGGAAAAAGTGTTTTTTTACCCTTGGGAGGGTACATACTTGCTGCAGGGCAAAAAGCATTTTTCCGCACTGGCATCGAAATACACTCTTTAACGTGAATAAAAAATTGATAATTAGAGCGGCGGATTGAGAACTTCGGTTTAAAAGAACTAAGAGAAACGGTCGGTTTCTTCCCATTCACCACAACCGTGAAATGAGTCCTCATGTTGCGCGTCTTCACACGCATCAATGACTGTTGTTTATGGCGCAACGTGACACTGTGGGATAACTTCTGGGAGTTCACGAGCTAGAGGACGGCCAACAAAGGGTTCCAAATAAACACCGCGCGTTGGTGGATTTATTTTTACTTCAACTTTTAGTGAGAGTAGAGGTTTTCCGTAATATTTTGCACTGTGAAAAAACAAATTTTTTGATAAGTACGTCTTCAAGAAGAAAAAAATATTTGCAACTGAATAAAAACAAGTTTTGTCAAGCGATTTTGCACTTGTCGCAGAGATGAAGATAATTTGTTTATGATAAGAAAGTGATTTCTGCAACCAAATCTAGTTGAGTTAATTTATTTCAGGAGATTTTAGTGTTACATATAAAACATTTTAATACAAAAGTTACTTGACTTGTATCTATGTATGAGTGTGTATGAGACCGATTGTCTTTTGTGCGATAAGTAAAAAAATAATTGTTCAAATGACTCCAATTGTGATGTAAAATATTCTTCCCAATGCTATCTTCAACGAGTTCGATCATGAGATTGGTTGCATCATCTGTTGTTGAAAACATTTATTTTGAAACTAATATTCAGGGAAAGGTAAAAAATTGTAATGTTGGGGCAATGTTGGCTGCCAACGTTGGGACAATGTTGGCTGTCAGCGTTGAGGCAATGTTGATTATGAACGTTGAGACAAGGTTGAATTCAATGGAAAAAATTCTTTAGAAATTAAGATTCAGGGAAAAGTAAAAAGTTTTAACATTGCGGCAATGTTAGCTGTCAACATTGGGGAAATGTTGGTTGATAGCGTTGATGCAATATTGATGCAATGTTGACTGTCAATATTGGGACAATGTTCGCTGACAGCGTTGAGGCAATGTTGACTATCAACGTTGAAACAAGGTTGACTTCAATGAAAAAAAATTCTTTAGAAATTAAGATTCAGAGAAAAGTAACAAGTTTAAACGTTGTGGCAATGTTAGCTGTCAACGTTGGGGCAAGCTTGAATGTCAACGTTAAGACAATGTTGGATCTCAACATTGGAACAATATGGGCTACCAATGTGGGGACAATGTCGGCGGATAGCGCTGATGCAATGTCGATTGTCAGCGTTGAGACAATGTTGGCTGCCAGTGTTGCTAGAATGTTGAGTATCAACGTTAGGAAAATGTTCGGTGCCAAGGTTGGGGCAATGTTGCATTCAATGATAAAAATATATTTGGAAACTAATGTTAAAAAATTTGAACGTTGGGGAAATGTCGGCTGCCAACATTCGGGCAATGTTGGCTACTAACGTTGGAACAATATTGGATTCAGTGATTGAATTCAATTTAAAATACTTCGTCATGGAAATTCCATTCGGAAGCAAATGGCTAATCTCTTAGCAAAAAAGTACTTTTATTGAATTGGAATTTAGTTACACGATTACCCTTCCGCACACAAAAATCTCCGCGATTTTACAGACAATTTTTACCCAACTTTTCCCTCCGTTTGGTCTCAGTGTGAGCATCGACTGATGCACTCGTTATAATTACGCTCATAGTCATTTGAATTGGCGCTTGTTATTTGTAGCTATTGTTTGATCGATGGATCTCAGGATCGAGCGGAAATTATGCGTCAGTCTGTCTCCGTAACGGAAGTTAATGTCTCGCGTCTCGATCACGCCACTATCTTCTGTTTGTTGATTGTATTTCTCGCCACTGAGACACATGAGTGGGGTTACTCCGCTTTATTTCCTCTCATCTTATTTCTCTCCCCGGACCGTCATTTTTTTTTTCTGAATGAATATTCTTGTCAAGTTGATGCCCGAAATGGTGATATCATTTCAAACGATATGTTTTTATGTGAACAAATAAAACTGTCAATAAGGATATTTCACCCATTTTTTTCATGAAAAATTAGGGGAATTGATTGTTCGGGCTAGGAGAAGTTCAATTCGTGAAAAATTCCCCTATTTTATAATTTTATTTTCTTCATAAAAGAGAGTTGTGACGTCATTCAAGGTCATTTGTGCAATTTGGATACATCAGTCATAAATAAAAAATTTCTATTTACTAAAGATGAAAGAAACGTGAAGGTGTTTTACATCGAAATATCTCGAAACTGCCTGACCGCTAATCCTCAATTCTGATTGGTCAATGAGTCACGTGAAGTAGTCGCTGAAAAAAATCCCCGGTATTTTCAAATTCTTCAAATGCCAAAAATATCTCCCGCGTCTTATTTTTCATTTTTTCATGTGTGAAGTTAATCTTTATATCAAAACATATCAAAATTTCCTAATTGTTGACTATGAGAAAAAAATTTAGCATTTCGAAATTTTTTCAACTCACAAATTATTTTTCACTTCTCAAATTTTAATTTTTTCATATTTATCATACCCAAAAATGATAAATTCTTTGTTCTCAGATTTTCCCACATAGGTAAATCCCAAACTCTTCAAAATTCATGACAATGCTTCGCTTTCCCAAATAATTCGAGAAAAAACTTTGAAAATCTCCGGTATCTGAAAAACAAATTAATCGTAGATTAAAAATTATTCATTGATGTTTCACTCTTCATTCTCTTAATTCTCAAGTCATTGTCAATATTTATAAAACATCATGAGTATATCAAGTTTAATCAATTCGATTTCTTCATTTTCACAACGAATAGATAAGCGCGCGCACCGATCTAGTGAAAAAAATAAAAATAAAAAAAAGAATATGAAATATTCCTGTTGATGAATTGATGGAAGATAGTGTTATTCTATTTCCACTTCAGCTCTTCGTCTCTCGTGTAATTTGAAGTCATAAAAAATAACCATTCGATTATGCCCGGAGACTTAGTCTTTCTTCCCTTTTATTTTTGTCTCTCCAACCCCCAGCGCGTACAATTACAGGTCGTGGGGAGGCTAGGGGGGGGGAGGGGGAGTGAAAGGGCATGCGGAAGCCTCGCGTGTCAGGTGAGGGTACCCCGTGCTCGTGTAATCATCGCAAACAGTACTTCAGCCTCGAGGAGATAAACCATCGAAGTAAATTAATGACAACCCGAGAAAATGGAAAATGGATAAAGTTGATGGAAAATAAAGTTCTGGGCTCGGGATTTTGTGCGTCATTTGATGGTGTCTGAAAAGACATGAAATATTCCTATTGATCAACAAAAGAATGAAATATATTTGTTTTATTGAGATGTTTCTTTCTTGGAAAAGGTATTATATACTTAAACCAATTTCAAATAAATAAGATCCTACGGTGAATATCAATTATTTCTTCTTGAGATACATTTACTTGAATCAAATAAAACAGTCCTTGGCGTCAAGTCACATGTGTTCACCACAAAAATGTAAAAGTTGTATTTTTTTTAACCCAATATAATCTCCAGCCGAGAAATTTTCTACTTTCATGAATTGATAAAAAATTCGTACCTAGGAGATGATTACATTGAGGAATGAATTGAATGTTGTTTTCTCGAATGAAGCCGATGTTTAAATTGAGCTTTCCGTACATCACCTTGAACGAAATTTGTGATATCCAATTTTGTGTTGAATTGCCGTAATCTGTGATTCTGTTATTATCAACTAATGCGATTTTTTTTAGTCAAGAAATATAAACTTCTTTCAACTCAACGACATCTCAATACAATCTCAAAGCTTTTTCCGCGTAACAATATTCATCCTGATTCGACATACGAAATGTCCACTTAAATTATAATTTACTTGGAACAACGTATGATCGTGTTGATTGAGATAACAACGTATGTAGTAATGAGAATAATTTTGATTTTTGAGTAAACCAACGAATTTCTGGAGTCGGCAAACTTTTGGCTAGAAAGAAATCAAATACTCTCATTATTGCAACAAATAAAAGGAACTTCAATTCTAGAGAAGTTCAATTTCACCCAATCAAATGTATCTCAACAAGCGATAACTGGTATTTACTATGAAATCATGTTTACTTGAAAATTAACAATCAAATGATAGTTCAAATAAAATTCTCAGCCTCGCGCAATTATTTCTCCCCGTAATTATTCAGCCCATTGAGTCTGACCTTAAAACACACTTCATAATTAATCTAGAAAACATGCTCCAAGCAGATCTCGTGAGCTGAAAGCGTCCTTCGATGGACATCGTTCTCGTGTCGTCATAATTCACTCCAAAAGATCCTAATCCAGCGGGGAAAAAAAATTGCACACCAAAAAAAAATCATAAAGAAAAAAAATAATAATGCAAGAGTGAAGAGGTAGGAGAAAGTCGAACGGAGACTAAAAACGCAAGAAAAATCTCGCGTGCCGTTGGTTGTAGTTAACAGAGTGATGGCAAAGGGAGAGACCACGTTACAGATTGCGCGTTCGTGCATTCATATTTTAATGCGACATTCTAGACGAGGTCAGATGCCCCCGGGGGTAACCAAACGCTCTATTGTGAAAACGCCTTGACGACTGAGTTCCGACGTCGCGACGTCTGTGAGAGGTTACGCCCACGTTTCTTTGGAATAAAGATGATCTCGATCGAAAAGGGGATGAACCAGATTGACTCGAATTTATTCGTTGATAAAAAATTGAGGGGTCGCGAGTTTTTTTGGAGTTTCCAACTGTCGAAAGTTCAGGGCGAAGCGGACAAACTTTCATGTGAAAAAAGGAACGGGGGGAAGGTGTTCGTTATCGTATCGAAGGATTATCAAAAGTGCGTGAGAATTACTTCTGATATTTTTAAATTATAGCGCCAACTTGATGCAGTTTCGTTGTCCCTTTCCTTTCCTTTCCCTTTTTACCCTCAGATTCGGTATCTCTTTTTTCAATTAATTGTTTATAATCGTTCTCATTGCTAAAAGCCCTTAATCTTGTGACCCTTAATCTGACCCACATGAGTTTTAATGTAAACATTGTGACCCCTATTTGGATCAACATTCTACCCTCGTGACCCTTATTCTGATCCTCGTGACCCTTATTTCGACCCTTGTGACCCTTATTCTGAGCCTCGTGATCATTGTTCCGTCTCTCGTAACCTTTATTCTGACCCTCGTGACCCTTACGAACCTTATTCTGACTCCCATGAACCCGATTCTGACCCTCATGGCCCTTACTCTGACCCTCATGACCCCCATTCTGAACCTTATGGCACGTATTCTGACCCTCATGACCATTGTTGTCCCCCGTAACCCTTATTCTGACCCTTGTGACTCTTACGACTCTTATTCTGACCCTGATGACCAGACCAATGGTGATCAGGGTCAGAATAAGAGTCCGATTGTTCGGTCCCTCGTAACCCTTATTCTGACCCTCGTGACCCTTATTCTGACCCTCATGACCATTGTTCTGCCCCTCGTAACCCTTATTCTGCCCCTCGTGACTATTGTTCTGTCCCTCATAACCCTTATTCTGACCCTTGTGACCCTTACGATCCTCGTGACCCTCATGACAGTTATTTTGAAACTTATGGCCTTTCTTCTGACCCTCATGACCATTGTTCTGTCCGCCGTAACCCTTATTTTGAACTTTATGACCCTTATTTTGACCATTGTGACCCTTATTTTGGAGTCTTAATTTCGAGCACTAAATTTTCATCTCCAGAAGTCGATATAGATTTTTTTAATATAGAGGGATAGCCGCAGAATTCTGATTTTCAAAAAGTGTAAAATTTTGCAAATTTTCAAATAAATCAAAATAACGACATCTGAAAAACTTTGTTACATACGTCCCCACATACACACGTAAAGACGAGCTCTAAAAATTGCAGTCTCGGAGTTTTTGGATCACCCTAGATCGATATAATAAGAAAAATCGAAAACTCAAATTTGAACGATTACAAAGCTTCCATTCGGAGGCAAAACCCACACAAAGCCCCGAAAAAGATCTGCAATTTGCGATAACTCCGACATTTACGCACACAATAAAACATTCCATAAACAATGCGGCATGCACCAACAATGGATCCATTAGAACTGCCCTTGATCAACGATCCTGCATCCCCGAGGAGGGATATAAGTTGCAGGCTAGGACCCACTGATGACTGTATTATCTCCACCGAGAATCAGAAGAGAGTGGCAAGCTCGGAAAAAAGTAATAATACACAGGAAGAAAAAAAATCAGTTGAATCTAAACCGCCCAATATGCAGAGGGTAGATACGTTGCATCTGTCGTGACGCCCTCTCGTCTCGACTGTCTCCGCATACACCCGATCAAGTTGTAACCCCTCGCCCCAGCAGAGTCACGCGTGAGTCCGGCGAGGAGAGAATTTTTCGATTTTTTTTTTCAACGGGGGCTAGTCCTAAATGTTTTATTACTTAATCATAACCCGGGGGTGGGAGTTTCGGGGAAATATGACAGAGAGACATAATGCCGTGGCGTGGGGTGAGTACATTGGCCTGATCATTGTTGTCCTGGCCAATTATTCATTTGTCGGCGTAATGATGCAGTCGGTCAATGGAGAAGGATTGACAGTTGTAGAGGAGTGAATTATTACGATTAAGAGGTTTTTGATGGAGTAGTTTTTTTTATGGTGCAGTTACATGTACCATAAAGAAAGGGTGTCACAAAACTCATCGTACATGTCGTAGGTGTAGCTCGGGGGGGGGGGGGGGGGGGGGCATTTGA
>NW_021680367.1:791857-807012 GCF_001412515.2 Diachasma alloeum | reverse complement strand
GGGGGGGGGGGGGGAGGAGGGTCATTTGAAGACGAAAACACTAATGATTTTTTTGTCCCCGACGTTTTGTTAATGAGTTATCAAGGAAAAAACGAGAGCCAATCAATCGCTATTCCCCGATAGAGAGATCATATCCTCTTTCCCATTTAAGGCGGAAGGATGATGGCATTGAATGTCTAATTGATTCCAATCAATTTCATCCCTCGATATTGAATGAGAGTGGAGATGCGAATTTTTTACGTTGACTCTGATTTTTAGGGTCACATTGCGTATAGGAACCAAATGGCTCTTACGCCGCGGTGAAATTTATTGCGAGTTGCCTCACCCGGGCATGATGACAGAAGAACAATTTTTTTCAGATCATTGTGCATTAAATGCCCAATCGATTGCCATCATTTTCATTCCTCCAGCCCAAGTGAGAGGAGATATTAATTTTCAAAAAGAGGATGATTTGCGGTGGATTTTTGCTTTCTTGACGAATGACTCCTTAACAAAGCCCTGGAGACAAAAATTGTATCAGTCTCCAAATAACACCCCCAAGCTAAACATGATCGATGTCAGGCGAAATTGTGCAAACATATGGAGAATGGGAAAAATTCGGGAGCAGCACTAGAAGAATTCCCCAACAGCCCCATAAGATTTCCGTAATTCCCAAGATTTAGCGCTGCCCTCCACAATTTTCCCCGGGATCAACGACAAATTTCACGGTCCCAGAAATTTCCTAGCGTCAAAACTAGAAGGTTTCATGTTCTTTATTAAAAAAATTGATGAACTTCTATAAAAATTTCCTGACTGACCCAAAAAATCTCGAGTTTTTCATGAAATAACGCAGCATTTCTAATTGCGCATCCCACACCCAAAAATTAATTACATTTATTTTTATTTTTCTATTTCATTAGTTTTATCGAAGTAATTCTCGATTTGAAACCCCTCCGCTAGCCTGCCTCCCCTTCTTTACTTTTCCTCTCATTGTCATCTGCGGTATCATGGCCGTCTTACTCTTAGCTGTGCCCCATTCGAGCCAGGACTGCACGGGAAACCATGTAAAACCCCAGTCGCACAGCCGGCCGATTGTGCAGTGCCCTAATGTATCCATCTGTCACATTGACTATGCCTACCGCCCGTAATTTTTGTGCGAGCGAGGTGTTCCTAAGCAGTCACCCATCCAAGTACTAACCCAGCTCAACGCTGCTTAGCTTGGATGTCCGCCGGAGCAACACCTCACCCACCTAACCATTACAGTCGGTAAAAATTAATTACATATTTTCATGCATAATTCAGCCCTCATCATCTTCAATCAATACAATTGGCCCCTCGATCCACTAAAAAGTTGGAAATAAATCGTGACGAATACTGCTGATCCAATAAAAAAATCCATCTCTCAATCACTTTTCCTTATCCTCACAATCTAATCTCGCCTGACACTTTAGTCCTACCTTCGCGTGTCCACAAAATAGGGTTACTTTCCGGGCACATTCGTGATTCCTAATCCCGCATATCGCCACCGAAACAATTCGCATGCACCCCCGAAACAGCTCCATTCACATCGACCTGATCAACTAAAAATTCTGTTCCGTAAAATTGTCAGGAATTGGAAGAATGGAGAGAGGATAATTGGGGGGAGGAGGGGGGGTGGGGGGGGAGGGTGCAAACAAAATTGACCGAGTGTATAAACAAGAGAGGAG
The DNA here is from genome assembly GCF_001412515.2 of Diachasma alloeum. NCBI lineage: Eukaryota > Metazoa > Arthropoda > Insecta > Hymenoptera > Braconidae > Diachasma > Diachasma alloeum. The sequence continues at coordinate 805,327 of NW_021680367.1, read as the reverse complement.
GATGAGGCGAGAGTAATGGCAATGAGCGAGTGTGTCCCAGGCAATGCCAGAATGGTGTATGATTACTCAGGGTGTTGGCAAAGCCCAACGATTGACGACACGTGCCGGCTACGTTGGGGGCCCCACGCTGGGAAAAAGACTCCATGACGTTTCGGAAAGGCCGATCCAACGACCAACAGCGGTATGCTCAAGGAAATGTACCGAAGCGTGTCTAATGTAGTAATGTCTTTTTCTCCATTCTTTTCGTGTTTTACACTCTCGAGAAGTAAAAAAAAAAAGAGTCGAAGTTGAGAGCTCTGGTGACTGCGTGGAGTGGATTTTTTTAATAAAGCGCGAGAGGAATTTCAGTTCTGACACTAAACAGACAAATTTCTGCACATGGAATTCGTCCCATTCTTTGTATTCTCGTTGCGGAAGGGAGTCTCGTTGTTCTCGAGCCCTGATTCAATCCCTGATCACGAAAATTTTCAATTTTCAAGTAACTTTCAGGGTGCATTTGAACGTTTCTTGAATATTTATTTTTTTGGCAGATTGATTGATTTTTTTTCCATCACTTGCGAGTGTCAAATTATTTTTATTGGATGTTTTTCTAATTATTGAAACAATATTAAAATGCATCAGAGACATGGCAATGCCGCACGGATCATTCCTATGGTTATTTCGAGTTGGTAAACCTGCGGAGTGTTTTCTCTCTGTAAGTTCCATGGTCTAACCTATACCTCTCCCATGATGCTCCAGCGATTATATTGACATTCGAATTGCGCGCCAGTCACGGTGAAGGCGTCGTTGCCACACGTGAGCCTCAATGAATAGAATTTGCCCCGAAAATCATAATTTCCAGTATAATTTTTTCAAATAACTTTCTTATGAAATCTAGAAAAATTCTGGAACTTGTTCGTACTTTCAAGCAAGATTTGATTCATCACCCACTAGTTTTTTTTCAATAGTTCATTATTTTTTTGGGAGGTATGATAATTTCACTGATTGAGAGTGAGGTAACCTCGGCTTTTCAGCTGGAGGGGTTACAAAAACATCAATTTCATTACTTTTTGCTTCCGAATGGAAGCTTTGTCATGGCTCAAATTTGAGTTTCTAATTTTTTATGGTAGGGTAACTAAATATGGTTTATGTGATTAGGCCCGATAAACCGCGATTCTAACCTCGCTTCGCTCGGTTAGATCGTGGTTTTCGGGCCTAATGACATAAAATATTGTATGTCACACGGCGATAAAAGTATTATCTGGCAAATGTGATTATATAAAGCCACATGCGCCAGACAATACTTTTATCCGCTGATGACATAATATACTATTAAAAAATACGAATATGCAATTTTTCGGTGGCGCATATATTATTACGGAATCGAAAGGTTCAATTTAACCTCTTGCCGTCTTTTGCAAAATGAAAGAAAGTTATTTGTCCTCCGATGTTTGGGAATAACTTTTTTATTCATTAGACTTTAATAAGCGCTATTCATTGACACTAATTAGAATTCAATTTTTCACACAGATTCGAAAAAATTGATATTTTTCCGAAAATTGATTTTTCAAAAATCACCCAAAAATTGTCATCAAAATGGAGTTAGTCATGTCTCAAAAAATTGATAACAATACTCTCTTGTTTCTATCAGAATATGATGAGGGTCGCACAATTGGTTGTTGAGTTACAGCACATTGTTTATGCGATTTGAAAGAGAAAATCGATTTTTTCATGATTACTGAACGAATCATCAGTAATAGCAATTAAATCAGGGCTTGAAAAGTATATTTCAATGGCTTCTCAATCAAGTTGAAAAATGGTGAGAACAGTATCATTGCTTATCAAGTAATACAATACCGTCATGAGCTCTTTATATAAAAATCTCTATCTCTATTAAACTCAGGTAGCAGTCTATTATGTTGAATACTTATTCATATTGATTCATACTCCCGACTAACTTCTGACAGAACCTGGGTTAAACTCTGGCTAAATCCTGAATAAACCCTGAATAAATCCCGGCTATACACTGATTAAACCTTGATTGAACCTTGATTAAACCCGGACTGAAATGAATTCGAGTCTCGAGAGGGTCTGAGTGTAGGGTTATTTGACAGAACGAAATACTACGCAAAATTGTGATGACATTTCAATTGATGATAGTACTATGACATGAAAAAATAGAACAACCAAATAGTGAAACGAGAATGAAGGAAGGAGAACCCATTCTCTGCAAAAGAATTATCAAATTGCAGAATGATTTAGATGCCTCCATTACCACCCAGAAAACACCAATTATCTGGCTGGATGAGCATTCCCTCCATATCTGTTTGTGTACCACACAGGAAAAAAAAACAGGCGAGAACGAGACTACAGGGGCATTGACGCGAGAACCACCGTGACAAAAGAGCTGAGGCATCTCTCTGGCTGCTTTTCATTGTCGGATTACATCTGTATTAGTACTCTCACGTACACAGTGTGGGTTAACAGGAATACCCCAGTGTATGTGTACCAGAGTATTCATGTTGGGGGAGAGAGAACACTATATAACTACATTAGGGGTCGCAACCTTCCCCGGAGCACGCGCCAGCTGGCTCATTGTTAAATTACTGTCCAACCGATATCTGAACGCTCAAAGGCGTAGCGTACGTCATTCCATGAATTTTTCGACTGACTAATTACTCGAGCGAGAGAAATGACGAAGTACTCGACAAGAAAATCATTTGAATAAATGGAATTTGAATTATTTCTTCAAGGAAGATGTCTTCCGAGGTCTAGTGTTTCTTTAGAGTCCTTATTAGGAGGTAAAAAATCCCATCGGAGATCGAGTGAATTTCCAATGGAAAAAACTGGTCAAAAACCCATTTAACTCCGTTAGTTCCGAGTTAAAACAAAAAGTATTTTTCATTATCAAAATGGTCGTTTAGAATAACTTGAAAACTAACTGAGCAAAAGAGACCGCCAGCCTCTTTTTGGATCGGAAACATACCGTGCGTATAAGGAATTGTTTATTATTTTATAGGGAAAGGTGTCAATTTGTCACGTACTTGATTCAAGTAGTATGCTTAATCCACGGAATTGGTACTTGATTCAAGTCGGGGAAATACTTGACCTAAAAAATTTGGGTTACAGTGGGTACAACTACTCTGAGAAAATTACTATTTCATAAGGGTCAAGTATCCCACCAAGTTTTTTGAATAAAATATCCACTCGACGTGAATCAAGTTGCAAAATCTACCGGAATCAAGTGGAGTACAACTTGAATTGAATCGCAGAATTTATACTGAAAAAAGTGATTATGTCGGAATAATTCCAGATTTCAGACTTGATGCGAATAGAAAATTGAATTATTTGAAGAAGAAAGTTCTCAAGTTGTCACCTGCTTGATTCAAGTAGAAATATTAAGCGACTTGATTCACTCCAAACATCTATCTGTTTTAAAAAGTATGTGACGACATTATTCAAGTCGAAAAATTCTTGATTCAAGCCGAATTGATAAAAAAAAATTGATTCCAGTCGAAATGATACTTGATTCGAGTCAGGAAGATACTTCATTTAAAAATTCTTAGAAAAAGTTTTAGAAATACAAGTACACTAATACAACTACTCTATCATAAGGGTTAAGTATCCCCGCGATTTGAATCAAGTATCAAATGGACTTGAAACGAAGATCAGAATCAACTTGAATCAAGTAGAGTGCGACTTAAATCAAACCACAAAATCTACATCCAAAAAAGATGACTATGCCTGAATCATTACAGATTCGTTTAAGAAGAAAGCTCTCAAATTGTCATATACTTGATTTAACCAGAAACAAGCGATTTTTTTCTCAAGTAGCATGTAATGCCATTCAACTCGATAAATGCTTCATTGAAGTCGTCAAATACCTGATTCAAGTCGCGGACATACTTGACTTAAAAATCCAAGTTCTAGAGATGCAAGTACATTGAAAAAACAGCTTTCATCATCATGACTTGAATTAAGTACTGATTCAACTTTAATCAAGTATTGATTCAACCTAAATCATGTATTGATTCAACTTGAATCAAGTCAAATCCGACTTGAATCAAATCTCTAAATGGTTTTCCATGTTTTTCAGTGAACCTCTATTTAAGTCGTCGATAACGGCATGAAGTAATTCAATTCAACTTGATTCATACATTTTTTCACTGTGAAATTGTAAATCCGCAAATACTAAAAATCACATGTTTTCTGAGTTTGGTGAAACCATGATTTTGGTTGTTATGAATTGACACGTGACATATCTTTCCCATGGGATTTTCTGCGCCACTGCAGCGATCATCCTCTAATGTATTTACACGGGGTGTTGAGAGACAGTAGGGAAAAAAGGGGGGATGGGGCTGGGGTGCGAGATTTGTCACTCGTGCAGAGTCGATGTTGTACACGAACCGCCGTTGTATCACCATTGTCATCCGAGCCGAAAGATTAAGCTAATTTCACACATGTCCGCCCGCTTTATCCCCCCCTTTTTTTCGTACTTCTGTCCTCAATAACCCCATTCAGCTATTCAGAGTTCATCCAAATTGTTCGGGATGACATATGAAACTGTGTCATATTTGGGACAAAATGGGATAGAAGTCTGTCGGTGGAGGTATTAATATTTTGCTTTCGAATGGAAGCTTTGCAATCGTTCAAATTTAAGGTTTAGATTTTTTGTTGTATCGACTCAGTATGATCCAAAAAGTCCGAAAATGCAACTTCTAGACCTTGTCCGTACGTGTGTGTATGTGTGTGTGTGGACGTATGTAACAAAGTTTTTCTTCAATTGTTCGTGAATGAATGGATGGAATTGAATCTTTTCTTTCAAATGCAGGTATTGTTGAGCCCTATCGATCGCCATTAATTAAAATTTTATTCATCGATTAGTTTTTTCAATTTTCGAATGTTTTCGAAAATCGGGTGTCCCACGATAACTGAGAAAAATGTTCTGAATTGATTAAATCATGGCTTAAAAAATTTGTTTGGATGTCCTTTTGACCGATTTCGAAGATAAAGGCGATAGCAATAATCGTTATTTTGATTTATTTGAAAATTTGCAAAAGTTTTGTAATTTTTGAAAACCAGAATTCTGGGGATATCTTTGAATATCATGCTTCAAACGAATTCAATCATAGCTTAAAATGTTTGTTTTAATGCCATTAAGTCCAAGCTAAAATATTATTACGATAACTATATTGGTTGATTTGATTTTTATGATGATTGTTGAAAATTTCGAATTTTTCATGAATTTCCCTGAAAGTGAGCTTTCTGATGGTTTCTTCAAATGTGATGTTTCAAATTCATTCAAGTATGTATAAATAAAAATTTTCTATCAATATTTTATCGAAGGGCTGAGGGGAGAGATAGAACCGTAAAAAAGACAATCGGTTGTACAGAAGAAAGGGATAATAAGAATAATGATGATGATAACATTCAACTAAGTTGAAAATCTGACAAAATTAGTTGAAAAGAAATCTTATTCAATTTAATAAAATGAAATAAACAATTAATTATACATGATAGAAGAAAGTGATGTGCAAATAACTATTCGAAGCATATTGCTAACAAATTAGCAAAAATAACTATACTACAAGCAATACAAGACCAGTTCCCCACTTGTTTTCATCACAATTTTCCCGACCAAATGGCGAATAACACATGCTATGTCCTATCGATTAAAGCCGATGATTCTTAATCATCAAGTGGAATAAAAACGGGAAATCCTGTCTAAAAACATCGAATGCACGATATCATACTTTTTAAAATAATTTCTTTATAAAAAAATGTATGAAATATTGCTACTGAGACGGGACAGAGATCCCCAGCCGAATGATTTGTGCCCTTCCGGACGCTCCTAATGATCATGAGATGACACATTTTCCACTACTCCAAGACAGTGCACTTCCTCATCCTCCGAAAAAATAGCGGAGATGAACAGCTGCACCTTGACACAGCTCGATTAGTCGGTATGCTGGAAACGACCAGGGACACCGTCAAACCCGCCCACATCCTTCTAGCGGTTTACAATTACGCAATGTTCCATGCACATGGGTCCTGAGGATGGACATCGCACATGTCCGTTGGGTAAGCGAACAGAAAGGTTAACCAAACATCGGCTTGTTCTGTGAGACCTCTGGGTGGATCCCGGCATTTCCCACCTTCGTCGACTTTTCTTCCACGAATTGTCTCCGAGGTGCGGGACAGCGTGTCACTTGGAGGTTGGGAGCAAGGATGTGAGGACACGTGGGACTGATGATGATGTTCATGGCGATGGGAAGATCATTAAGGACAATCCGGCGAGCTGGGAGGGTTGGAAAAATAGTAGCCATTTTTTTTAGTTTTTTTACGTATTCTTCAAATGGTGGAAAAGGCGTGTGCAAAGTTTCAGAATGCTGGGGAGCATGGTTAATTTATTATGAATTTTTGAAAAAGCGGTCATTTAACCCGTGATTTTATGGAAATCACCAAAAAATCTGCAAAACCCAAGGAAAAAATGCAGCCAAAGTCATGAAACTTTAGACACATTTAGAACATGTGATCAATGATTTTTTGAGTGAAAAAGATTGTCGCCTAGGAGCATTGTTTATTAATAATAGCGAAAAAAGTACTGAAAAATGAAATTTCTGCGCACGCAGCCCAAACGAGCAGCAACGTCCGAAGTACCGATCGGGTGGGTGTAGCGCGGTCAATTTAAACGTCTCTTGAGAGAGAGCGTTGAAGCGTTGTGATTAGAGCTCCCTCGAGCCAGTGGTACCAGCTCCTGGCGAAAAAAAACTACCGACGATGTTGCCACTTTTTCGTATGGTTTAATATTTTTTTATTTATTAAAAAAAAAACAATCTGAAAACCATTCAATGCGTGAAACAGATACAAATAAATTTGATTAGCTCCAAAAATAATTTTTAACCGAAGATACTCCCTAATATTGCCTGAATTTTGAATCCGAATGGGAAAAATTTTTTTGTTCAGCGATTGGCTTTCTGCAGGAAAACAATAGAAACCTCTCCGTCTCACCTCCTACATTTCCTCCTCGCCTGATTATCCTTACCAGCAGATTGACAACAAACTTGGGAATTTTAGAATGTCATGCATACACAGCAAAAACGAATGTTTGAATTTCACAGCTCCCTTGTAGACATTCTTCAGACACCAAAAAATGTCAGAGTAAAATGAAAATTTGTCTGAATTTCAAACGAACAGGTGCCTAAACATCTTAATTCATGTTTGAAATTCAGACGAATTGTCATTTTATTCAGGCGTTTTTTGTCATTCCGGCCATAAGGCAGCGACTGACGAATTACGGCCGCTATAACCAAGAATATTTTTCTTCACACGGTCGAAATAGTATATTACTTCATTTATTGTAATACGAAAATTTAACAGCTGATAAATTGGTACCCAATAATAGAAATATCGGTCTAATAATACGTTAACCATTCCCCTCATTTTCTTTATTTTTTTAACCTGCGAGGGATAGACGTCCAAATGTAAATTAAAAACTCTGAAAAGAACGAAATCCCTATCCAATTATCATAAAGCAATTCTGCATTCGCAATGCAAAATTGACTATCACTCAATTCACGATAAAAAAGTGTGCCATAAAATCATCGAATGACAATCACCTGACCCCTCAACCCCATCTCAAAGGGACTGAGATTATTCCCGGTGTCATTTGACACAGTCCTAAACCCGATTTGCGCCGCGTCGTCTTCTCAATTCCCATCCTCATAACCCTTTTTTTCGGCTCACGTGTTCCCATAACCGAAGAACAAACGCCGAGGGAAGATGAAGAGAAGAAGACGGGGCGGGAGTGTGAGGGAGACGAGACAGAATGGGTTCCCATGCGACGAATGAATGAGCCGCGAATCTTACGGTCAGATAAGCTTTTGTTAGAACGGAATGGTCCTGGCGAGTGGGGAGGGGTGGGAGGCATGGGAAGACGGTTTTTTTAATGGGGAAGAAGTCGAGGATATTCGAGACCTCCTGAGAAACTCAGCAGATAACTCTTTTGTCTTTTTTTTTCTGGGGTTTATAGCTCAATTTATTTATCCATCCGCTCATTCAGTTATTCACTTGTTTATTGGTTTTTATGTAATCGTTCGTTGATTAATCGATGGGAGTCAATCATTTTTTTTAATGCAGGTATTGTCGAGCCCTATCCACCGACGTTAGTCAAAATTTAATTCATGTTTGAATGGTGATTGTACTCACGAAAACCGCCTTACTTTCTCCATTCGTTCGAGATCTCTTCAATCTTCGAGTTATCATTTTGATTTCGAAATGATTCACTCATATTCTAATTCCTATGCTCATTCAATCAGATTTTAATCATAATTACAATTCAATTTCTTCTATTATAGAACACACTTAAGTGTGAAGAATTTCTGGAATTCAATGTTTGTTGATACTCTGGTAAAAGTGCGTGGCCACACTGTTATCAATCTTTAGTTAGTTCACACGGTAATTCAATTGATCTGTTGTTCATCTCATCAATATAATTCCGTGCTTAGAACATTGTCATCTCGTGTTATCAGCACCAAATTACAAATTAAAACTTCATTTGGAATATTGAGTCACAGCTTCTTTTTATTCACATCAGAAATTTTGTGTTTGGATATTAATATTATTTGTTCAAAGTGAAAAAATCGATCATCATTTTCCCTATATTGCATTCAGATTCTCCTATCCTTAACGTCAAAAATGTGAGATAATCTCATAATTCTAGCTATTAATTCTAATCAACTTTGTTCGAAGTAAATAATTAAACAGTATAAAATAATTCCCAATTCGGCTTAATATGGTACTGAATATTTATGTTTTCATTGAAACTTTAAGTAAATTAAACAATTTTCATCTTTTAGTTGCTCAAATATTTGAAATTTAATTCAATTTAGAATTTTCTAAAAAATCTGAAATTTCGTGATTTTTTTTCTCAGTAAATCTTATCGAATGTCATTATTCTAAAAATCACTATAGTCAACGATCGCCAAAATTTCCATTCTTTTTTCACGGTAAATCCTCTACAGAATTATCGGTCAATAATTTAAAAAAAATCGTCATCAGAGTAAAAAAATTGCGAGTGCAAATTCCCTCAATATCCCGTGCATTAACCCTTCTCCTTATCGAACGTGTCCCGAGTTCTGAGAATAAAACAGGCGTAACTTCAGAGTACGTGCTCCTCGCCATCAACAAGAGATGGTATTTGCACATTTCCCAAGCACAAAATATCCAGCCATCACTTAAAATCCAAAAGAACGAACGAGAATTGAGAAATAATTCCTCTAAAAATCCGAAACGTTCGGAGAGGGGTTGATGACCCGTTCCCGTGAGACTCACAAACATCCACCGAAAATTTATCTCAAGTGCCTGATGAATTTTAAACCCTTGCACTCACTCCAGATAACCCCGCGCACCATTCAACTTTAATCATAAAACGAGGAGAAGAGAGAGGGGATAGTATGGAGCGACAGCTTGATGGAGGCGGACTGCAGGTACATAAAATTCGTATCGATAAATCATGTGACGTCTTGTCTAAACACAATGGCAGTTCAATAACGAATCATTCATCTGAATTTTAGGGTATTAAAAATAAAGATTGAATTGCATGAAACGATTTCTTTAGTGCGATGAAATTATTTTTCCAATTTCTTTGTCAATTCCATTCTATTAATGTTTAATAATTGAAAAATATTTGACTTTAATTAAGAATTCAATTGAATTTAATTGTTTGATGATCAAATGAAACATCAATAGAAAGAAATGATGATAAATAATAAATCGTGAAATGAAAAAATTGATGAAATACCTGGAGCGTAAAAATTAGGGCCTTGAAGAGGTCTTAATGTAAGGCACTGGACCCAAAAATGTGTCTGATCGACTAACTTCGTGATGATTGAAATTTTGAATGGCTTGAAATAAGACGTTTTTACGCCTAAAAAAAGACGTTTGATAGACAAGACATTTTCATAATGTCTTGAAGTGTAAGTCACCAAATTTAAGACATTTTTTCTGTCTCAATTTAAGACACTTGAAGACTATTCAGCCACTAGTCATTTATGACGGCGACACTGCGACAAGACATTAACCCCATTAAGACATGGGATCATANCTATAGTCAACGATCGCCAAAATTTCCATTCTTTTTTCACGGTAAATCCTCTACAGAATTATCGGTCAATAATTTAAAAAAAATCGTCATCAGAGTAAAAAAATTGCGAGTGCAAATTCCCTCAATATCCCGTGCATTAACCCTTCTCCTTATCGAACGTGTCCCGAGTTCTGAGAATAAAACAGGCGTAACTTCAGAGTACGTGCTCCTCGCCATCAACAAGAGATGGTATTTGCACATTTCCCAAGCACAAAATATCCAGCCATCACTTAAAATCCAAAAGAACGAACGAGAATTGAGAAATAATTCCTCTAAAAATCCGAAACGTTCGGAGAGGGGTTGATGACCCGTTCCCGTGAGACTCACAAACATCCACCGAAAATTTATCTCAAGTGCCTGATGAATTTTAAACCCTTGCACTCACTCCAGATAACCCCGCGCACCATTCAACTTTAATCATAAAACGAGGAGAAGAGAGAGGGGATAGTATGGAGCGACAGCTTGATGGAGGCGGACTGCAGGTACATAAAATTCGTATCGATAAATCATGTGACGTCTTGTCTAAACACAATGGCAGTTCAATAACGAATCATTCATCTGAATTTTAGGGTATTAAAAATAAAGATTGAATTGCATGAAACGATTTCTTTAGTGCGATGAAATTATTTTTCCAATTTCTTTGTCAATTCCATTATATTAATGTTTAATAATTGAAAAATATTTGACTTTAATTAAGAATTCAATTGAATTTAATTGTTTGATGATCAAATGAAACATCAATAGAAAGAAATGATGATAAATAATAAATCGTGAAATGAAAAAATTGATGAAATACCTGGAGCGTAAAAATTAGGGCCTTGAAGAGGTCTTAATGTAAGGCACTGGACCCAAAAATGTGTCTGATCGACTAACTTCGTGATGATTGAAATTTTGAATGGCTTGAAATAAGACGTTTTTACGCCTAAAAAAAGACGTTTGATAGACAAGACATTTTCATAATGTCTTGAAGTGTAAGTCACCAAATTTAAGACATTTTTTCTGTCTCAATTTAAGACACTTGAAGACTATTCAGCCACTAGTCATTTATGACGGCGACACTGCGACAAGACATTAACCCCATTAAGACATGGGATCATAATACGTTTTTGGTGACTTATCCATTTTCTTCCAATTTATTGAAGTTCTGAATTTATTGAGAGGGTCGGAAGAGTGATGAGGGTGGGACATGTCAAATGAATTCAAACATAGTATCATTGCAAGATCAGAAGGGCGTTAAAACCTTAAATATTATTCTAAGGAAAAATACTTTTCATCAGTATTTTTCATCACAAAAATTCTTTTATCCTTATTTTCCGAACTTCCTTCAAATTCAACTTCATCACCGCTAGTTTTAACGTGATCTAAATTATGAGTGAAAAAATTGTTGGCTGTTTATACGACATGGTTGACCATTGAGAAAAAATGCATGAAGTATTTGGTAAAACAAATGGGACATCATAAGTTTGAAATACAAGATCCTCGAATAAGACACCTAGAATGTCTAGAATTCATGTCTTAATGTCTTAACTTGGGACACTAAAAATGACCTAATTTTGGGAATATGAATGTTTTGAAAAAGGGGGCAAGTGTGTCTTAATTTCAGGCACCAGTTTTTCTAGTGAAAAATATATCTACCTGAATTTTCCTGATTTCTATCAATTTTCATGGAGCAAATGAGTTAAAATTCACAGTTTCCATTGATTTTCCTTGACATTCACAATTTTTAAAGATTAAATTCCTTGAAATTTCAGTGGAACTATGATGCGACAGAAATTTCCATGAAATGTCCCAGAAATCTCACCAAAAAAATTCTAAAACTGCGATTCTGAAGTGCAGGAAATAAAAAGCTCCATTAAAACAATATATTCCCCTCAATTCCCTAATCCTTATTCCCACTAACCTAGATCAATTTAAATAACGATAAACAATATTTCTGAAAATAATCCAAGTCAATTATCAATTCAATTAAGGCCCGGGTGTACTATCTTTCGAATGTTATCTGGATTGTTTTCATCTTTCGTAATCCAAAATTGTCAATTGAGTGGTATATCATGCAGAAATTCCCAAAAATTATGATAGAATGATTAAAAAAATGGAAAAAATTCTGAACTTTTTCAGAGAGTTTTTAATTGAGATTCAGAATGAGTTGAAAAATAGGAAATTACAAATATATTATTCGCTGTGGAAAATTATCTATTAGCTGTCATTTTCCATGGTGGATAACAAAACACTAACTCCTCATGGGAAGTGACAGCTATGGTCATGGAGCAATTGAATTGAAATTCAGTTTCCATTAATTTTCTTCTATAACAAAAATTTGTGAAACGTTTTTTGTCACCAATATATTCCACCGAGTCATATCATGTGCATGGAATAAGAATTCTAATCTTAGCTTAGCTTTGATTATTTTACTTTTACGTACTACATTTTTTTAAATGACATGAAAATTTATTTTCACTAAAAAATCGAAAAATGAATAAATAAATACATATAATTTTTTTTTCTACAAACACTAGTCCTCTAAAATTTTCCAATTTGTTCCCCTTTATTTGCTCCTGCACGATCTATGTGCGAGCTCTCGCGCGCGCTGATCTATTCATTTATTGAAATGAAGAAATGGAATTCATTGAATTTCATTTTCTCATGAATACCTTATAAATATTGATAATGAATCAAAGAGAATTCCACTAATGATTGAAGTGAATAGCGAAGTAGAGTAAAAGAATCTATAAAGAATTTTTCATTTTCAATTAATTAACTTCAATTTTTTTAGATAATCGGTCTCCATAAACGGACAGAATTTATTAATTTCACCGATGACATATATATACATGTGAAATATGTATATATTATATCGTCGCATTAAAATCAAAGGGGCGTAAGTGCCATTTCTCTGAGATTTTTTTTTCTTAATACCAAAGGGGCGTATGTTTTTTTTTCCTTCGAAATGGAGTTTTCTCAACTTATGAAAGGTTTTTTGTGGACAAATTTCTGAAGTGGAAAATGGACGTAAGTCCGACTAGCAAGTACTGAAGGGACGTATCTCCAGCACATACGCCTCTTTCTTTTTATACTTTTTGTTTCTTTTCTAGCTCATATTGAGAATGAATAATTCCAAAGGGGCGTAACTCAGGCACATACGTCCCTTTGTTTTTGAAGCAATAATCACAGAGGGGCGTAACTCCAATATATATGTCCCTTCATTTGTTACTGTTCGTTCCTATTGATTCATCAAGTATAAACGGAATCACATGCACTACAGCCCTAATAATAAATAATATTTGATTCTACATTAACCTCCCCTCCCTCCCTCTCATCATGAATGTTCAAATTATTTCCCTTTGATT
>NW_021680367.1:766156-791545 GCF_001412515.2 Diachasma alloeum | reverse complement strand
TTACAACTTTTCTTTTTCATCGTTCCTCTTCTTCTCACAACATACTCAAATTTTTCATCACATTTTAATAGAAATATATATATAATCTATTCAAAATAGATATATAACGAGAAAGTGAATATAATCTCTTTATTAAACTAATATTTTGACAATATAACCCTCAAGTTACGACTGACTCCCTAGCAACGGAATAACAACTCCTGATGTCATCGGCAATGACGGTGGCGCATCGTATTAGTGGTGAACGATCCGCCGAGTTTTCAAGCAAGTGACAGCGATAACCGCACACTTCATGTTGTATTCCTACGAAGGTTTTGTGGGTTGCCCATCTAGAAACTGTATGTTTTTATTGTCCTAGGGCTGCTAACTCGAGTTAACCATACCTGTGCTTCGTTTAACGGACCTGGTCTGTTAAACGCCATTTAGCTTCCCTCAAGACAGCTATAGTAGGCGCTACCTAACGGGCCTGAATGACGAAAAACTCATTATCGCGAGTAGACCTAAGATATAATGAGAGAGAGGCGTATGTTTTATTTCAACATGAAATGTGTCATCCGAAGTGCACAACACATAATGTAAAAAGGGCGTAAGTGTCATTTTTTGAATGAAATGAAACAGGCGTAAGTGTGGAGATACGCTCCTTTCCCGTTGAAATATAGCAATTAAGCCTTTTTCCTAGATTTTTTTTTTTTCCGATTTTTGGTCAGAAGTTCCATGAAAAACCGAAAAAACAGGAATTCGGAACATACGCCCCTTTCACTTTAAAAATGGGTTTTTTGGCACTTATGCCCCTTTGATTTTAATGCGAATATATATATATATATATATATATATATATATATATATATATGACGTGAAAAAAAAAATTACCACTGAAGAATTTGAAAATGCCGCGTTTTTTTTGTGAATAGCTTCGTGTCACATATTGACCAATCAGAATTAAGGATTAGTGGTCAGGCAGTTTCGAGATATTTCGATATAAAACAACTTGACATTTCATTCATCTTTAGTAAATATGATTCTTGCTTTTTGTTACTCATTTCCAGTCTATTTTCCATCTGCCCCTTTATCTAGACATCTATTCCATTAAAGGGGAATTTGTCTCCACTAATGAACAACGCCACATTAATTTGAATTTCAATGAAACAGGGGAAAAAAATCTTCCCCTTTTTTTCTAAATGTAATGATGACTTTGGCTGTGAGTAACGCTGACGACCGGTGTGTGGAGTTTGCGTTGAAATTCTTGTCCACTTTGCCCACCACGGGGTCGCCGGAATGACGCTGTGGGAAATGAGAATCGTAAAGCAATGCCTAGCACGCAAAGTAACCCAGTAGGGGAGAGAGTTTAGACTCTGTTATAGCATTACGCGCATGATCACCATTTGTTAATGTGTCATCGGGTACATGACTACTTTTTCTAGCCCAGAATTATTGAAGAAGAAAAAATAGAATTGTATTTTTTCAACATTCACACGTGGAATTTTGCAGAGTTGAATTTTTTCAACGAAATTTAACATTTTAATTTCAATAATATTTATCAAGTCGATGACATGTTGCACATTTGTACATTATACAGTTGTGAATTATTGAAATTCTGGTGGTGAAAACGTATTTTTTGCTTACGAATTGAAGCTTGTTAATCGTTCAAATTTAAGTTCTGGAAAATTTTCAAAAAATGCAATTTTTAGACAATTGCAATAATGCCATTTTTTTCAAATGTATGTGTTGTTGAGCCCTATCGATCTCCATTAATTAAAATTTAATTCATTGATTATTTTTTTTATTTGCGGTTTTTTTTGAAAATCGGTTGTCCCTTTATAACAAAAAAAAAAGTTCTGAATTGATTGAATGATGGCTTAAAAGAATTGTTTGGATGTCCTTCTGACCGAGTTCGAAGATGAAGGCGATAGCAATAATCGTTATTTTGATTAATTTGAAAATTTGCAAAAATTTTGTTTTTTTTGAAAATCAGAATTCCGGGGATATCTTTGAATATCATGCTTCAAATGAAATCAGTCATAGCTTAAAATGTTCGTTTTAATGCCATTAAGTCTAAGTTAAAAGATGATTACGATAGCTATTGGTTGCCCAATTGGTTGATTTGGTTTTTATGATGATTGTTGAAAATTTCGAAATTTTCATGAATTTCCCTGAAAGTGAGTTTTCTGATGGTTTCGTTAAATGTGATGTTTCAAATTCATTCAAGTATGTATAAATAAAACTTGTCTATCAACATTTTATCGAAGGACTGAGGGGAGAGATAGAACCGTAAAAAAGACAATCGGTTGTACAGAAGAAAGGGATAATAAGAATAATGATAATGATAACATTCAACTGAGTTGAAAATCTGACAAAATTAGTTGAAAAAAAATCTTATTCAATTTAATAAAATGAAATAAACAATGAATTATATATGCCAGAAGGAAATGATGTGCAAAATAACCATTCGGAAGCATATTGCCAATTTATTAGCAAAAATAACTATATTGAAAAGCACGTGGGGTTTTAATTAATTGGGTTTATTACGTGGAGAAAATGAGGCGATAAAATTGACAGGATAACAATATAAAAAAAGAATATGAAGATATATATGTAAACTTCAGAGGAGAGATTCGAAGTATAACAAATGAGTGCTTGAATGATAGAATGTAAAATGGAGAAATTAGAAATTCGTTACAATATGCAATACAAGAGCGATTTTCCACTTGTTTTCCCCTGAATCCCATTCAACGTCACTGCCCATGAAATTCCAACTTCCGTTTCCAGCAGTATAATTTCCATCCAAGAACATTTCCATTCTCGCCTGAACCCATAACTCCACTCAATCCCAAAAAAACATTCCCATAAACACAAAAAAACCTCCGGAATACCACAAAAGGAAAAAGTAGCTCGTCCACCTCAGTATTCCTATAAACGAGTGCCCCAAGGAGTTGAGTCGATGTAGGAATGACACGAGCGGTTATCTCAGGAGCCACGCGATATTGTCATCAGGGTGGTGAGTTCACTGGTGGGGGATATAGTTACAAGGGGGTTGTGGGGCTGCGGTGGACACTGATAACATCTCCTTTAGTCCGAAGAACGACATAAGTCGACAGTGTGGCCTTTCCCAGTCGTCGCAGCGGCAGGGGGGGGAGGGAGGGAGAGAGTGTACCCGCCCCTCTCGCCTCCTCAGTGGGAGAGAGGGCTCTACGTGACTCGACGGAGACCATTTCAACGATAGCACAACACAACCCTGTACTGCGCCTCAGAGCCGACTTGTCCCCTCGCGTTATCTCGCACGCGAATTAGCTCGACAGATTTTTTTTTTTCTTTCTCCTCGGTTATTATTATTAGGAATATTATTATTGTAGGCTGAGGGTCAACAAAATATAATATTATCGTAGATTCGTATTGATCTAGTGAATTTTATGGAGTCAGTTTATTGATTTTTTTATTCAACGATGTCGTTTATGTTGATTTTTTAGTTGATGATTGAATGATTGAACTTAAGGCCCGGGTGTACTATCTTTCGAACGTTATCTCGATGTTTTTTTTCATCTTTCGTCATCTGAAAGTGTCAATTGAGTCNGCTAATAGATAATTTGCCACAGCGAATTAGATATTTGTAATTTCCACTTTTTTCAACTCATTCTGAATCTCAATTAAAAACACTCTTTGAAAAAGTTCAGAATTTTTTCTATTTTTTTCATCATTCTATCATAATTTTTGGGAATTTCTACATGATGTACCACTCAATTGACAATTTTAGATTACGAAAAATTAAAAAAAAATCAGATAACATTCGAAAGATTGTACACCCGGGCCTTAATTGAATTGGTAATTGACTTGGATTATTTTCAGTAATATTGTTTATCGTTATTTAAATTGATCTAGGTTAGTGGAAATAAGGATTAGGGAATTGAGGGGAATATATTGTTTTAATGGAGCTTTTTATTTCCTGCACTTCGGAATCGCAGTTTTAAAAATTTTTTGGTGAGATTTCTGGGACATTTCATGGAAATTTCTGTCGCATTATAGTTTCATTGAAGTTTCAAGGAATTTAATCTTTAAAAATTGCCAATGTCAAAAAAAATCAATGGAAACTGTTAATTTTAACTCATTTGCTCCATGAAAATTGATAGAAATCAGAACAATTCAGATAGATATATTCTTCATTAGAAAAACTGGTGCCTGAAATTAAGACACTCTTGTCCCCTTTTTCAAAACGTTCATGTCCCCAAAATTAGGTCATTTTTAGTGTCTCAAGTTAAGACATTAAGGCAGGAATTCTAGACATTCTAGGTGTCTTATTCGAGGATTTTGTGTTTCAAACTTATGATGTCCCATTTGTTTTTTCAAATACCTCATGCATTTTTTCTCAATGGTCAACCATGTCGTATAAACAGCCAATAATTTTTTCACAGATAATTTAGGTCACGTTAAAACTAGCGGTGATGAAACAGAATTTGAAAGGAGTTAGAAAAATAAGGGTAAAAGAATTTTTGTGATGAAAAGTACTGATGAAAAGTATTTTTCCTTAGAATAATATTTAAGGTTTTAACGCCCTTCTGATCTTGCAATGATACTATGTTTGAATTCATTTGACATGTCCCACCCTCATCACTCTTCCGACCCTCTCAATAAATTCAGAACTTCAATAAATTGGAAGAAAATGGATAAGTCACCAAAAACGTATAATGATTCCATGTCTTAATGGGGTTAATGTCTTGTCGCAGTGCCGCCGTTATAAATGACTATAGTGACTAAATAGTCTTCAAGTGTCTTGAATTGAGACAGAACAAATGTCTTAAATTTGGTGACTTGTATTTCAAGACATTACGAAAATGTCTTGTCTGTCAAACTTCTTGTTTTTCAAGCCATTCAAAATTTCAATCATCACGAAGTTAATCGATGAGATACATATTTTGTGCTTAATCTCTTCAATTAGGACATCTTCAAGCGTTTTCTATACAGAACTGAAACCACCATAAATTTATTGAAAACAAAAATCGTGACAAACACCTCAAACACTCCGTCAATGAATAGCGACGAAGTCCCTCAGACAGATAGCCCTTGAATAAAAATAAATAAATAATTCTCCACTCCATTCAAAAAACCAACAAAACAACTCCTCAGTGAAATCAAAACAAAAATACTCCGCGCATTTATCCACATGTACTTTAAATTCGTCACGGTTTCTTCGGTTCTTTCTTCACATTTTCGTCTGACTCTCGTACCGAGAAAGAGCAAGGGACTACAGAAGGATTCCAAGATTTAATAACCCTCGGGTAATAAACGCACAGTCTTTAGTAAGAGTGTAAAAACAGAAAATACGCCTGAGTCATTTTTTCCGTTCTCCTCCATTCCTTCCTCACTTCTCCTCGATATTTACGTTCTCTCTTCATCTCTCATTTTTTCCTTCCCCGTTCTTATGGATTTTGTAAACAAACTGCGCACAACATCAGTTTTTATTTCAACTTGGAAGAGGCGGGATTGAGAGGCAAATTGGATGATTAATCGACCAGTCACACGATGCAATGTAACTCATTCTTATCGGGAGAATGCGTGCTTCATGAAGGTAAATAACAACAACAGGTCATTTGAATCGATAAGATTCAAGTCGCTGAGGAAAAATTATTCGAGAGTATGGGATCCTATCTTTAAATGCTGAAAGTTTAGTGAAGTTGTTTTATATCGACATACACGGTGTCTTGAAGGGAGTTATTTGGAGAGGAAAAGTCTAATACAATTTTTGTCTCCGGCGCTCTGTTAAGGAGTTATTCGTCAACAAAGCAAAAATCCACCGCAAATTACCCTCTTTTTGAAAATTAATATCTCCTCTCTCACTTGGGCTGGAGGAATGAAAATTATGGCAATCGATTGGGCATTTAATGCACAATGATCTGAAAAAAATTGTTCTTCTGTCATCATGCCCGGGTGAGGCAACTCGCAATAAATTTCACCGCGGCGTAAGAGCCATTTGGTTGCTACACGCAATGTGACCTTAAAAATCTGAGTCAACGTAAAAAAATTCACATTTCCACTCTCATTCAATATCGAGGGATGAAATTGATTGGAATCAATTAGACATTCAATGCCATCATTCTTCCGCCTTAAATGGCAAAGAGGATATGATTTCTCTATCGGGGAATAGCGTTTGATTGGCTGTCGTTTTTTTCCTTGATAACTCATAAACAAAGCGTCGGAGACAAAAAATTAATTAGTAGCTTGGGAGAGTTATTTGGAGATGAAAAGTCTAATACAATTTTTGTCTCCGGCGCTTTGTTAAGGAATTTTATTCATCAATAAAGCTAAAATCCACCGCAAATCACTCTCTTTTTGAAAATGAATATTTTCTCTCTCACTTGGGCTGGAGGAATGAAAATGATGGCAATCGATTGGGCATTTAATGCACAATGATCTGAAAAAATTGTTCTTCTGTCATCATGCCCGGGTGAGGCAACGCGCAATAGTTGTCTCCGCGGCGTGAAAGCCTTTTGGGACACCCTGTATATAGCCCTCAATTTCGATTGGTTAGTGAGTCGCGTGAACTTAGTCGCTGAAAAAACGCGGAACTTTCAAATTGTTCTTTGCTTCATAATTGGCAATTTCCTTGGCAGTTTATCATGCGGGACATTGATTAATTAATGATAATCAAGATTATCGATAATTAATTTTAAAAAATTCATTATGATATCAGACGTGGGATTATTCCCACAATTCTCCTACAAAAATTGCGCGTGAAATTGATTAGCGATTCAGTTCTCCTGTTTACGATTATTCCCTGCATTGATTAATTTATTTTCAATCGACGAGAAAAGGGACTAATTAGGCGGCGACAAAGGTGTCCCCTGTGTCGGCACAATTGGACGTCAGCCTCTCTCTTGCTCGTAGAAATTGATTGAGCAAATGACAAATGCAGGAAAATTGCGCGGGGTAATTGCGAGAGAATAAAAGACCCGACGGAAGATTGTTTTTTTCTATTTCTCGTGGGTGATTTTTTTCAAGGAATAGTGTGATCAATTGTCAGACGGTTTTGTGAGGGGTTTCCTCACGACAATTGAGGGTTCAGCGAGAGAAAATAATTGGGAATTCTTTCGATGATTTTAATTATTACAAAAGGTGCAAATCTTGACAAATTATGAAAAAGAGTATTTTTGAAATAATTTACGGGACAAATTGGATACATTATATTAATGAAATATTAATAACAATTATTTTTTTTTAGAGAAATATGTTTTAAAAGGATTTATGCCGGTTTTTCCCTTCCGAAAAATTGATTAATTAAATTAATTCATAATTATTTATAACAATTAAGTTAATTACAGAATAATTTAATTAATAATAATTATAAATTATTCATGAATGAGACTATTATGAATTAATTAACAATAACATTGTGAATTGTTATTAATTATTCATTTGTCCATTAATTAATTTAATTACTGACGATTGTAAATTCTCCATGAATAGCATTATTGTTAATAAATTAATAATAACATCATTAATAAATAATGATTAATGATTTATCATTATTAATCATGATTAATTATTAATGAACTAGGGGGCTGCGCCCCCTGCTCGCTTCGCTCGCCAATCCCGGGGGGCTTCGCCCCCCCGCTCGCTCCCCCCAATCCTACTGTCAGCCCCCCCACCGCGTTTGACCCTGGGACACCCTCCTCCCTTCTAACCCCCCGACCTTGGGCTTCGCCCCCTGCTCGCTTCGCTCGCCAACCCCGGGGGACTTCGCCCCCTTCGCTCGCTCCCCCCCAATCCAACTGTCAGCCCCCCCACCGCGTTTGACCCTGGGACACCCTCCTCCCTTCTAACCCCCCGACCTTGGGCTTCGCCCCCTGCTCGCTTCGCTCGCCAACCCCGGGGGACTTCGCCCCCTTCGCTCGCTCCCCCCCAATCCAACTGTCAGCCCCCCCACCNGTCTTAAATTTTGCCCTTATTTTTTTATTATATAGAGAGATATAAAACCACCCTGTGACCTGTCAGGATTGGGTTGGCTTGAGTCACATCAGGTCACGTCAGGTCGGTTGGGGTCACGTCGGCTCGGGTCACGTCGGGTCGACTCGGATCACGTCAGGTCGGCCCCAGGACCACATCTGTGTCGCCACAGGGCCGAATCAAGCGTCGCCTGAGTTTTGAGCGTCGCCTGAATTTTTGGGCTTATTTTTTTATTATATAGAGAGATAGAGAGATAATTGTTAATTATTCATTATCCCCCCAATTAATTGAATAAATTCATATTGATTTATGATAATTACGTTAAAAATAAAATAATTTAATCAATTATGAGTGTAAATTGTTCATGAATAACACTATTATTAATAAATTAGTAACAACCTTATGGATAATTGTTAATTATTCATTTGTCAATGAATTAACTAATTAATTTCTGATGAAACAATTTGAAAAATTCAATTACAAAATTTTAATTCAATTTTTTTAGTGAATTCTCCGGCAGAGAATTGAATTTTCCACGAAAATTTTCTCTCAACGAATTCCTCTAAATCTACTAGTTTCCGAAATAAAAAACAAGTTGTGTGAAATCCTCGAATCGTCTCTTTCCATGATTTCAATTCCCGAGAATTTAATATTGTTGAATGTACAGAATAGTTTGATTTATCGCATGAACTTGTACTCAATTTGCAACATTATATCTCGAGTTGTGACTTTGATACGTAATTGAATCCACAGATGCAAAAACGGGTGCAGAAATTTTAGTGCCTCCAGGTGGGTGTCTGGACGTGAAAATCGATACGCGGTTTGATAGCGCTGCACTTGGGACACTGAGATTGTGAATTATTGATGTGTCATTGGGGAGAGGGTCAATTCCCGCTTCTCCGTACGTGGGAGATCACTCATGGCAATGAGACAAACTCCATTTATTTCATAAAAAAAGACTAAATAGATAATTCAGTCGTGAAGCGGTAAAACGGTTCAAGTGGATTTAGCCCTTAGCTGAGTTTTCGAGGAATATCTCCGAATCTAAGGGAAATAACGAAATTTTCGTAATGACCTTTTTTGTAGAGCGAATTGAGGGCTACAAAAAAGGTGCTGACAAAAATTTTGCTATCTCCCTTAGATTTCTAGATATTCATTGAAAACTGGTCAATAGTCAAAATTGAGTTGAGGATATCCAAGTAATTTGGCTACTTTTTTTCTAGTGAAATGCTTTTCTACTTTTGAGGTCGAACATCATAGCATTTCAGCCCCATTTGACCCTAACAGTCCGGATATATTGTAACGATTTTATTATTTATACTTTGCAATCAGGGAGTGTATTTTTGGAGGAAGATTGATGAAATAATTAAATAAGTGGGAAATTGCTCTTGTATTGCATATAATATAGTAATTTTTGCTAATAAATTAGCGATATTCTTCCGAATGGTTACTTTGCACATCATTTCCTTCTACAATGTACAATTCATTGTTTATTTCATTTTATTAAATTGAATAAGATTTCTTTTCAACTAATTTTGTCAGATTTTCAACTCAGTTTAATGTTATCAGCACCATTATTCTTATTATCCCTTTCTTCTGTACAACCGATTGTCTTTTTTACGGTTCTATCTCTCCCCTCAGCCCTTCGATAAAATGTTGATAGACAAATTTTATTTATACATACTTGAATGAATTTGAAACATCACATTTGAAGAAACCATCAGAAAGCTCACTTTCAGGGAAATTCATGAAAAAAATTCTAAATTTTCAACATTCATCATGAAAATCAAATCAACCAATATAGCTATCGTAATCATCTTTTAACTTGGACTTAATGGCATTAAAACAAACATTTTACGCTATGATTGAATTCATTAGAAGCATCATATTCAAAGATATCCCCGGAATTCTGATTTTCAAAAAATACAAAATTTTTGCAAATTTCCAAATAAATCAAAATAACGATTATTGCTATCGCCTTCATCTTCGAACTCGGTCAAAAGGACATTTTAACAAATTTTTGAAGCCATCGTTCAATCAATTCAGAACATTTTTTGTTTAATTATCGTGGGACAATCGCTGAGGATCATTGAAGCAATTTTTAATTTCAAGTAGAATTTAAAAAACATGAAGTCTCCGAAGATCTGCACAATCTCTATTGTTCCCTAGTGCAAGAATGCCTTAAATGGCACTGATGACCCACGATTAATCCAAAATTCTCAGAAAAAACATGAAACACAAAATTAATTAATATTCACCACAAAATCACTCCTTCCCTCAACCTCAAACATAAAAATAAAATGATGATATCTTTAACCCTTGTAATCCATACATTTTTAATTGAGGTAACCCACTGAGGATCACTTTGGCACAATATGAAAGAATAAAAAGACAACGCGTGTTGTTGAGGGCGGAAGCAGGTTTCATCCGTCAAGAAGGGTATCGCATGAGAACTGGTTCTCCGGTTTTTTCGGCGTGGGGCTTTTTATAAAAATAGGTAGAAGTTGAATGTTGAAGAAGGAAAAGACGAAAACGATTGGAATCGCTCGCGTTGTTTAAGACGAATGAGCGGCGGCGGAGGGGTGGGGGAGGGGGAGGTGAGGCTGGTGACCTACCTCAGGATCATCCGATCTATTCAGACGCACATTTCATTCTCTCACGCAGGATGCGAGACAATAGAGACTACGATCAAGACCTATCCTGAGTAGATTTTTTTTTTAATCGCAGAAAAGTTTCACTGGCTTTTGTCCGCAAAGGGAATCGGAACTTCCGGTGGACTATTGGATTTTCAGTGAATGGGATGATATGGGGGTATTTAATAAAAATGAAAAAAATTAGGGACATGCAAGTATCTTTTACAATCATTTTTAATCATGAAATTTTTAAATTAAATAGTTTGAGAAAAATTTGAAAAAAAAATCGTGGGTATTTAGCGTTATTAATATTACACTTTGCACAGAATTGCTAATTTTTTCAACATTCGGTGTTTATGAATAAATGATTGAAATTGTTTAAACTTCCGGAAACCTTATTTTTTCAGGCGTGAAATCTATTTCTGGAAAATTCTTAAGTGTATTCTTATGAATACACTTTTTACGAGTTCGAACAAATGATTTTTATGGCGGAAACTTTATTGTTTATAAATTATTTATAGAAATGTATCAATTTTCAAAACTTGAAATTTCTTAATCTTTTTATCAATCTTTCTCAAAAAGTAAACTTTCTAATTTTTTTCAGATTTTTAAAATGTTTTCTAACGGTTCAATATTGAGGTCTAAATTCAGACCTGCAAAGCTTAAATACTAAAATTATTGTAAAATGTCCGGAAATACTGGACCAAATGGGGTTCAAATGAAACTCTCACGAGAAAAAATGAATTAAACTAAAAACCTGAATAATTTTTTTTCGTAATTTTTATAGAAAATAAAATTAATGAAAAATTTTTTCATTGAAATTTTTCGTATTTTACTTTCGTTTTTTTTTCATAACCTTTTTCTCAATGAATTTTTAATTATTCTTTAGTTTTTTCTATTAGGTTTTTTTTGTAATGATTATTCAGAGTTCCTGACCCTTAATTTTTTCACCCAGAATTTTATCTGATTTGGAACCATTTTTATTGCAAAAAAAAGATTCAAAAAAATCCTGTTCTGCGGCAAATCGAGATGAACTAAGAGAAATAATGATTTAAAAAATAGTTTTTCCATTTTTTATAAATTCGAGAAACATCGCTAATCTCTACCCAATCACATCCATTGAAATGGGCGTGCCTGAAATTCGTGCAAACCGCATGATGCGCTGACAAGACAAGACACGTAAAAACCGGCATAAAGAGGGAAAGAAGCGCCAGATAAAACGGCGATGCGAACTGGTGAACGTGCGATGCGCGGGCGCTGCTCCGCCTCCCGGCATTTCAAGTCAGCGCCCATCCCGCATTAAACCGACACATCTCTCCGAGAGAAGGGGAATCTCCGAATCACTTAATCAGCCCGCCAAAAAAAAAAAATCTAACAAAAGAATTTCTGGAAAAACTCACCCTGAAGTCTCCTAGCCACTGGTTTAGACCTCATATTCGTCTCTTCCGTGTCCGGAGAAATCACAATTCCACGGGAGAATCCGAGCCATAAAACCACTTCTCAAAATTGTCAAAAAACAATTCACTCAACCGTCCGAAAACCTCACGCGTCGCCCAACAAATTTTCTTCGTCCGTTCGCCCGAAAACAATTCGACGATGCGATGACAATGAAAAAATTTTTCATCAACTGAAAATGTATCGAAGTAGTCGACGAATCTGTCCTCGGGCAGAGGCTTCCCTGTCCTCCGGCGTAACCCTCCAAGCAGTACCTCGAGTTCACGAAATCCTCCCCACCCCAGCCACGACACCGAGGCTGTCCTCAAACCCCTTCCACAATTCCAACCCGTTAGCCCTCTTTCCCCACTTCCCGCGTCAGGTACATGCAGTTGTCGCTTGTCCTCCTCGTTCACGTCTTCTTCTTCTTGCCCTCTCCTTCCACCACGTCTTCTTCTTCCTCCACCTCTTCCCACTGAATTACCCCCACCAGTCGGTGGTACAGAAGGGGGATAGGGGGATGGAACCTTTCAAACTATCCCCACTACCTGGCACGTATCACAACGCTGTCCACCAATGATCAGGCGATGTCTCCGCGAGCGGAGTCAACTCCCGTCGACCCAACGATTGTTCAAACTCGCTTTGTTTCGATTTCTCGATGGGGGGTTTTTGTTTTTATTGCTGTTGGGGGATGCCACTGCATGGTCACTGGGGGCTTCTTGGTGTTGCTGATGTTTTATAGAAGACCCAGACCCCCTTTCGGAGAATTCTGATGGAGATTTTATTTGGGATTGTTTTGGTTTGATTCTTAGAAAATCTGATGTTGACTCAACATATTTCGTTTTGACCTTTATGAATTCTGATGTTGATTTAACATGTTTCTAATCCTCATGTTTTGTTCGTCTGATGTGCAATCAATTTTCAATAATTCCATTCGATTGAATTTGGATATCAGTGTTAATTTAAAAAATATTTTTATTGTTGTTGGGGGGAGCCACGGGATGGTCACTGGGTGCTCCTCGGTGTTGCTGATATTTTATAGATCCTCCAGACTAAGATTTGATTCTTAGAAAATTTGATGTTGATTCGACATGTTTTGTTTTGACCCCTGCGGTTTCTTCTTGGAAATTGTGTGGCACTTCTTCGAAGTTTGTGATGTTTTGACTTTTATGAATCCTGATGGAGATTTTATTTGGGATTGTTTTGTATTGATTCTTAGGAAATCTGATGTTCATTCAAAGTCTTTCGTTTTGACCTTTATGAATCCTGATGTTGATTTAACATGTTTCTGACCCTCATGTTATCTTCGTCTGTCAGAACTCTTTGTTTCGATTTCTCGATTGGTTTTTTTTATTATTGTTGTTGGGGGATGCCAGTGGGTATTTCTTGATATTACTGATATTTTATAGACTCCAGTCCCCTTTTCGAGGAATTTTGGTGGAGATTTTATTTGGGATTGTTTTGTATTGATTCTTAGGAAATCTGATGTTCATTCAAAGTCTTTCGTTTTGACCTTTATGAATCCTGATGTTGATTTAACATGTTTCTGACCCTCATGTTATCTTCGTCTGTCAGAACTCTTTGTTTCGATTTCTCGATTGGTTTTTTTTATTATTGTTGTTGGGGGATGCCAGTGGGTATTTCTTGATATTACTGATATTTTATAGACTCCAGTCCCCTTTTCGAGGAATTTTGGTGGAGATTTTATTTGGGATTGTTTTGTATTGATTCTTAGGAAATCTGATGTTGATTCAAAGTGTTTCGTTTTGACCTTTATGAATCGTGATGTTGATTTAACATGTTTCTGACCCTCATGTTGTCTTCGTCTGTCAGAACTCTGTTTCGATTTCTCGATCGATTTTTTTATTATTGTTGTTGGGGGATGCCACTGGGTATTTCTTGATGTTATTGATGTTCTATAGACTCCAGACCCCTTTTCGAGGAATTCTGATCGAGATTTTATTGCGGAATGTCTTTGTTTTGATTTTTAGGAAATCTAATGTTGATTCAACATGTTTCGTTCTGACTCTTGGGGTTTCTTCTTAGAAATTGTGGGATAGGTTTCAGAGGTTTTCGGCCCTCATGTTTTGAAATGAATTTTTCGTTTCAACTGTTTTTATAATCTTTCTGATTTTTTTCTCTCGATGGATTTCTCTCACTGGTTATTTCTTGTTACCCTTGTGTTTTTCTGGAGTATTTCGGAAATTCTCGATGATTTCAAACCTTTTATTTAAAGAATTCTGATGTCCATTTCATAATGTTTTGTTCTCTTCTTCTTGGAAAATTTTGGAGGCGTCAGAGGCTTCTGATGATTTTCCTTGATAAAAATTCGTATTTTAATGTTCCGTTTTGACCCTTCAGACTCTTATGCTTCCTCCAACATCTTAATATGGAAACTATTTTTCGTATGTGATTTATGGTTCTTCCTCCAATCAATTTCGTGATTATTTTTTCACTTTCTGAATGATTGAATTTTCTCTCTAAATCTTTTCATAATTTCAAGAGTTTTTTAACCGAAATTTTCTTGAAAAATTCCTATGTTGATGCAGATATATTTTATTTCGACTGTTATGATCATCTTTTCTGCAAACTTTGCAGCTGTTATCTGAGTATCTTGACCTTTATTATGTTGTCTCCAGAAATATGATGAGATTTCAAACGAAATTCCTAGTGTTTGGCCCTTGCCTTTTTTTCTCAATTTTTAAATGATTTTCAAGGTTTCTGACCCTTACTATTTCAAAAAAATTTCTATATTGATCCAGAAATATTTTATTTTGGCCCTTATATTTCTCTCCAAAATGTTAATTCGAATTATTTATACGAATATTATTTTTTTAGTATTTCCTGAGGAGTTTGAAATTTTTTAGTGAATTTGAAAACAATTATTGTTATTTGTTTACGGCAGTTCAATGATAATTCTCTGTCCTTAACACATTTTAAAATCGATTATTTCGGAAAAAAATTTAATGACTGTTTTTAAAAAAGAGGATTACGATCCTCTCCACCACTACCACCCTTTCCGACTGACTTCGGGGCTGGTAAACGTGGGGTTCTTAACTCGGGAGAAACCCGGCACCCCTTAAAACCCGGCACACTCCTGTTGCCTATACGCTCATTCGTCGAGCTCTGAGCGTGCCCAGGCGCCCCACAGGTACTCATATTTTTTTATGCGCACAGAGTTTAGTCTGTTGCGGGAGAGATGGGGGAGTGATTTTTTTTTACCATTTGGGGTGACCTCTGGGTTTTTGTTTCGGAAGGCGACGCCGGATTCACGGATTTTTTTTCCGGGAGGATGAGGAGTTATTGGGTCGTCGTCCTGGCAACCTTACCCGAGTTTTTGATGTAACCCGGGTTGACGTGACCTCGAGACACCCCCACTCCAGGTCACTGTCTGATATGTAATCGATTTTCAACAATTCTGATCGATTACTTCAACTTTGAATTTTTCCGTTCAATATTGCATCATTACTGGGTGATCTTCAGGTTCAAGCTTTAATAATTAAATTCAAATTCCTTGTTAAAAAAAATAATATACTTTATTCAAGTATATTTTATACTCAATTGGGGGATGGGTATTTCAATTCGAAGATGATTCTTTTGTATCAGGCCGGGTTGTAGCAAGCCCACTTAAGTATAACATAAGGGCCAGGCACTAAGTGTCAGTATATAAGGGTCAAAAAGTGGAGGTTAAAAAATGAGGGTCAGAATATTAGGGTCAAAACATTAGGGTCAGAATATAAAAGTAAAAAAAGTGGGTGTCAGGCAATGAGGGTCTAAATATAAGTCCTATATAATGCTTGATCACTGTTTTTAGCCCTTATATGACCCTCATTGCCTGACACCCACTTTTTTGACTTTTATTTTCTGACCCTAATTTTTTGGTCCTAATACTCTGACCCTCTTTTTTTAACCCTAACATTCTGACCCTCATTCCTTCACCTTTACATTCAGGCCCTCAGTTTTTGACTCTAACATTCCGACCCTCATTTTTTAACCTCCACTTTTTGACCCTTATATGCTCACACTTAGTGTCTGACCCTTGTATGTATTACACTTGAGAGGGTTTGGTCCAACCCCGGCTGATACGAAATAATGATCCTCGAATTGAAACAATCATTCCCCATTCGAGTGTAGAATATACTTGAATCAAGTATATATTTTTCCGTGAGGGTCAGAACGATGAAGACCTTAAAGTAGCTCTACCCTTCGGCCGGGCTACGCTGTACTTTTGGATATTTTCAGTTTTTAAATTTTTCAACTGAATTACATGGAAAAAATTTGAAAAAATTCATACCCAGTCAGTATTATCTAAATCAAATTTCGCAAAATACGGATATTTTTTCAAACATTTCCCTCTTATAAATAAATAATGAAACTTATTTGCAAAACGGGGGATTATTTTTTATGAGGCATCAAAAAAATTCTTGATTTTTTCACATCTAATGACAGAAAATTCAGATTGTAATCTTTGATTACAATAGAAATGTTGATTTTCACATAAGACCCTGGGTTGAATCCTGATTTTTAAACATTTTTTCTTTGTAAAACCAAAACGATAATTAAATTGAGAAAAAAATTAGAATTTCGAATCTAATCGAGTTTTCTGTAATTTTTTTTGCAAATTTCCATAATCTTTGAATTTATCGTAAGGGTAGAGCTACTTTAAATCACTTGATTCTAAAAACTAGGAACTTGCTCAAATTAGTGCTCAAATTATCGAAATTTCTAATGCACCAAAATTATTTATTCTTCGATAAAATAATTGTGCACTGAGAGAAAAAATAACTGTTGACAAAGATGATTTCCTTGATAGGTACAAGGCAATATTCTCTTTTCAATTTCTAGAATCATGAAATCTCCTGATAAATAATTTTGAGCTCACACTGAGAAAGAAGTGTTTCAACAGGATGAGATTCTCTTGTCCCGAGAAAATTTTCAAGTGTTAGCATAAGTCTTCCCACAAATTCATATAGTTTGCATTATATCTAGAATTTAATGGATTGTGAGAATTCACACTTTCCTGATCTGATCAGTCATCACCTCAAACTGAGGAATTCTTGTTTCGATTTCACAACGAACACTTTCATTATCAATTCAAGTGTATAGAAAATTGATCTTAAGCATTGTGCGTTTGTGGAACGTTATATGTAATCAAAGTCCTGATGAAATAAAAATCCTAGATATAATATAAACAACATGAATTCATTGAAAGGACATGATTTTTAGTCTTGAGAACGCTTCAAAATTCTCTCGGGACAAGAGAATCTCATCCTGTTGAAAAACTTTTTCTCTCACTCTGAGAACGAAATTATTTATCAGGAGATTTCACGATTTCCAAAATTGACAACAGAATATTTTCTTGCGTCAAGTGAACCTTCTTTGTCAACAGTACACCGAGAGAAAAACAAACAAGTTGTCAAATAAGTCTTGTTTGGGCCAACAAAATCGCTAGTTGAAAATTGCCAAAAAAGAATTTGTTTGGTTCGAATTTGAAAGTCTCAAACATGAATAATTGTTCTGTTTTCGACAGCAACGAAATATTTGGCTCAAGAGGCGGACAATTCACCCCAGACGGTGCCTTTTCAGGGTGAAAATATCTCATATAGAGGACAATTTATCAATAAATATTTTATCCCTAAGTTACAAGATTGCTATCATATCATTACTATTATTTCATTTAAGGGTTCATTTGTTGTCTGTGATTATTAGACAGCTAAAACGAAAAACTACTATCCCTTGTTTCGCATAAAACAAAGATTTTTCGGGAGCAAAATACGTATGGGAGTATCGGATAATGAAGGAGTAGTGCTAGAATAGTATTCTGCCGGCCTGTTGCGATGGGGTTTTTTTACTCGTGTGGTTGGCCAGTCCTCGCCTACGGCTCGTAGGGCAACGCCACACGAGGAAAAAAAACCCATCGCAACAGCCCAGGAATAATATTTTTCTGCAGTGATTTTCAAGTTTTCGAGTTTGGGAAGTATGTAATACCATTTCCCAGATGAGAAATCGTGAGAAGCAGTACAGAAAATGACGTTTCTTGTGTGTACAGAGGATGCCATTTTTTTTCAACTACTAAATCTATTTTTGCGACAAAAAATTTTCATTTCGGCGCACTCTCTGCATGTTTGGCACAAAAAATTATTTTTTGATAATTTTCAAAAAAATATTTTCTTAGCACAAGTAAGACGTGTTTGAGAATTTTTTCTCTCAGTGTGCACTCAACAGTATATCCTTACGCTGAAAATTCAGTAGCTCAGCGTACGCATTCGACAATCTCTTAAACAATGAGAATGCGTTCACGTCGTTATTCTGAGCTCCGGAGAATAAAACCATGGAATGTCCACTCGAGATGACTTTTCAATAAACGTTCCTTTATTAACGCTCATGGCAGTGAGACAAGACCCCGTGCGCGTAACGAACGGGCGCAATATACGGTAGAAGGGAAACGTGACCGGACTCTTATCCAGAAGCGCGTCCAATAATATTTACAACCCACAGAGAGGGGGCGAGAGAGAGAGAGAGAGAGAGAGAGAGAGAGAGAGAGAGAGAAAAGTCGTTCTGACTACTGTAGATACTTGATTAATAATTTGAGATTGATTGAACTCTACAAACACGACAAATCGATATATGATTTTCATATTTTTTTCTTCGATACACTGAGAGAAAAAACTAGTTCTGCCGAAAAATTATGTTCCCCTGGAGAGATCTTATGTCGTGTGTGTGAAGGCGTCGAAACAAATATTTTGAAAACAATGAAAATCGAAATCGGTCCACTAGTTTTGGAGAGATTTGCATTTTTCTCAAAAACTATTAGATCGATCGGGCTGAAATTTTGCACAGACTTAGTCCTCATTAAGGACCTATAATCTGATGAAATTTCAACTTTTTTGGAAGTACTTTAGCCCCTTAATTACTTAATCTCTCTATATTATAAAATTTCAAATCGACTTCTGGTAATAAAAATTTGATACTCGAAATGAAAACTCTAAAATGAAGGGTCACAAGGGTCAAAATAAGGGCTACGAGGGTCAGATTAAGGCTCGCAAGGGTCAAAATAAGGGTCACAAATTAATTTATGGTGATAAAGTTAATACGCGACATTAAGACTCTAATATTAACGGTCACAAGAGTCAAAATAAGGGTCGTGAAGATCAGAATAAGGGTCTTGAGCGTAAGAATAAGGGTTACGCGGGTCAATTTAAGGCTCACGAGGGTCAAAATAGGGGCACAAAGAAACTTTTGGTGATGAAAATTTAATACCCGACATTAAGACTCAAATATTAAGGGTCACAAGGGATATAATAAGAATCATGAGGGTCATAATAAAGGTCATGAGGGCCAGAATAAGGTTTACGAGGGTCAAATTAAGACTTCCGAGGGTCAGCATAAGGGTTATAAAGGTCAGATCAAGGGTCATAATGCTCAGATTAAGGTTCACAAGGGTCAGAAAAAAGGTCCAAATAAGGGTCATATTATAGGTCATATGGCTCAGATTACAGGTCATAAGGGTCAGATTAAGGGTCAGAGTAAAGGTGGAAATAAAGGTCATGGGGATTTAAAATCACGGGCCAGAAATAGAAGGTCATGAGGGTAAAAATAAGGCTCCCAAGACTTTTTTTGAGGGGCAGCTTAAGGATCCCAATAAGGGTCATGAGGGTGACATCAAGGGTCACAATGGTCAGATTAAGGGTCTCGAGGCTCAGAATATCTCTATATTATAAAAATTCAAATCGACTCTTGGTGATGAAAATTTGATAATCGAAGTTAAGAACTCCAAAATTAAGGGTCGAAAGAAGGGTCACAAGGCTCGGAATAAGGGTCCAAATAAGGGTCACATGAGGGTTATATGGGGGAAGGTGGCGGTGGACATACTCACATACAGACATAGTCGCCAACCTTCGTATTTATACATTTCAGACCATTCTACATCACTTCGAATCCCAACTAGAAAATGCAAAAATTGAACGCTCACAATGCTTCCATTCGGAAGCAAAAACATGATGAAATACATGATTCCCACAAAGTAAAGTAAAAACTAAATCGTCCGAGGATCATACATTCAATGAAACCAAAAATAAACTCGAAAATTTCAAGGAAAAGCAATGAGATCACTTGACACTCGAAAAACTTCCGAAACCCCATCCAAATCACTTCGTCTTGGTTTTTTCGGCATTCGCCTTGTAAACCGAGTCCTCTATCCTCCGTCCCTTCTGTCCTCGCCCAACCTTTGTGAGACTTTCCTCCTTCTCCCTTGGATCTATCCCTCCACCCAAGGAGAAATGCACAACTCTCTCCTGAGAGCACGGAGGTTGAAGCAGAGAATAAAACAAACGAGTTGGAGCAGACGAAACAAAATGCAAAAGTGCAGAGAAAGGAATGTCTCTGAGCGAATGAATAAATAAGGGAACAATAAATTTTTGTAGCAAGTCTGTCTGGGATTGAGAAAATTATACTTTAGTCATTGTTTTATGTTTGAGTTTGAGACTGGGATCGTTGCGTAATAATTAAAACTGGGAGTATTTCTTCTAGTGATGCCGCGAGACACTTTACGAGACAATACTTTGGAGAGATGGTCTCGGTTTCAATTCGCAGTATCGACTCCTCTCGTGATGACTCCGAGTGAATTTATCTCATCTCGGTCTCAAGTTTTTCGTATATTCAATGTAAAATCTCGGCTTTTGTCTCGCTTTGTCTCGTCTTGATTTTCTACATATAAAAAACGTGAAAAACCGGTAACCAATGTGAGATAAATTGACTCGGTGTCATCACGACAGAAGTCGATACTGCGTACTTTGAGACTGAGACGAGAGCAAAAATTTCCGCGTTCACTGAGACGGAGACAATCCAAAGTATTGTCTCGTGATGTCTCGTAAAGTGTCTCGTGGCATCAGTAATTTCTTCTCAATAAAAAAATAGAAAATGGAAAGAAAATACCTTCAGCGAAAAAATTATCATTTCTATTACAGTAACATGACCTTAGGAGTTACGAATGTTCAGAGGTGAGGGTTCTGTTCTCTCTGTGTCGATAGTATTGTGTAAGGTGCGCGCGGGCGTGAAGCAGGTGAGTGAGAGGTGGGCCAGCAATGATGGCGTTGCTCGATAGAAACAACATGAAAAAGAGTCCGCCCGGGCGTGTCTACTCTACCTGGGCAATGTGTTAACTCCAACACGTGCACCACTACCTTTTTTCATTTATTCCATGTTACGAGTCGCGTCTCCATTGTGAATGATTTAAAAATAAATTCATGAATTTTAGAGGTATTTTAAAAGATACTTGAAAATGTGGGTCTATTCAAGTATAATTGCACTGAGAGAAAAAATTACCTCTGCCGATAATATATTTATTCCGCTCAAAAATATCGAGATAACTTCGTCTAATAATATAAGATACGTGGAGTCAACGTATAGTTTGATGTAAATAGATAAATAATTTGTCGCCTCCAAATTTGTTTTTTTTTCACGTACACAAGTCAAGCGGAAAAGAAGTACACTATTCCGCTGATTACAAAAAAGCTTCGTAAAAGGTTTTGAAATTTTCTGTGGATCAGAGGTTTGATCTTCTCAAACTTATCCGTTTGTGACCTCAGAACTGGACTTTGATTTCTCACTCAATAACTATCAATGGCGGGGAAACAAATGAGTAATATTGGAAATAATGGAGAAAGTCGCAGTAGAGATTATACAGTCGTATTTTTGCTGAAAGAATGGTTCTTCTGTCAGCTCAAACTTCTGCTTCGGGGAAAATTTTGTGGTTTCCAGTCAAACAGATTAATATTTATCATGATATTTGAATCCTGGCATTCTACTCGAAAGAATATGTATTCATATGTCACTGTCAGATTTTCAAGTGGAAAGAATAAATTTTTCACTGCAGAATATTTTCTCATGTGGAATAATAATCTTGAGACAAGAAAATTTTGTACAAGTGAACATTTATCTTTTCGGCAGAGCTAATTTTTTCTCTTAGTGTATATTGAATTTAAGCTAAAATTGCTGAGAATTGAAACCTTTTGTGTAGTTGAAAAAAAAAAATCTTAAAGTGTTTCGTCTGTATTTCTCCGGGAGTCGAAACGGAAGGGGAGGCTCATTGTTCTCGAGCCCTGATTCAATCTTTGAGCACGAAAATTTTCAATTTTCAAGTAACTATTTCAGTGGGCACTTGAACATTTCTTGAATATTAATTTTTTTTGTCAGATTGATTGATTTTGTTCCCATCACTTACGAGTGTCAAATTATTTTTATTGCATGTTTTTCTAATTATTGAAACAATAATTAGAAAATTTTATTATTTTTGCAATTTAATATTTCATTATTGTTTGAATTTTGAAGCTTCTTCCGGGGTAACATTTTTTAGACACTTCTATTATGGCACCGATCGAAATTTAATAAATTGATAAAAATTCAATAAATGAATATTTTCCAAAATAATGTTCAACATCACGAATTAATTCAATTTCACGGAATCAATGAATTGAATGAATGATTCTCGGAAGTCGAAGAAATCACGATGAAATGTGAGTCGATACCCCCAAACATTTATGTGGATGTAAGGAGCATTGAGAACTACTGGCAAGTGAGCCGTTAAGGGATGACGTATATTAGGGATACTCTTGGTCGAGTGGTGTGTGCCCCCGGAGAATCGTAGACCCACCCCTGTCCTTCACTGACTATAAAAACCACTCGCTTCCTCGACCCTCAGCCAAAAGGCCAATCTCCCACTCCACTGTCTATCGATCTTGAAGAAAAACCTCTTGTATTTTCTTGCTTCTCACGTCTAATTCTCAATTTTCACTAAATATTTTTTGTTTAAAATTTGAATTAAATCTTTAATCATAAAAAAGAAAGGTGAATGGAAATTTAACGGCATTCCTTTCTTCAATAAATTGTTTATAATTATTCTCATTGCAAAAGGCAATACGACCGATGAGAATGTCATGTTCCAATTTATCAGCTGTTGAATTTTTACATTACAATAAATAATTTGCTCATGTTCCAATTCCTATGCACACTGAATAAGACTTTAATCACAATTACAATTCAATTCCTTCTAGAACACACTTTAGAGTGTGAATTTCTGGAATTCAATGTTTGTTGATACTCTGGTGAAAGTGCGTGGCTACACTGTTATCAATTTTTAGTGAGTTCACTCGGTAATTCAATTAATATGTTGTTCATCTCATCAATATAATTCCGTGCTCAGAATATTGTCATCTCGTGTTATCAGCACCAAATTAAAAATTGAAACTTCATTTGGAATACTGAGTCACAGCTTCTTTTCATTCATATCAGAAATTTTGTATTTGTATATTAATATTATTTGTTCAAAGTGAAAAAATCGATCATCATTTTCACTACATTGCATTCAGATTTTCCTGTCCTTAACATAAAAAATGTGAGATAATCTCATAATTTTAGCTATTAATTCTAATCAACTTTGTTCGAAGAAAACCTTAGTAAATGCAATATTAAGAAAGTTGAATTATTCTATTTTCCTCTCACCTAAATGATTCGGACAATTTTGCTTCGTTTATTCATGTTTCATAGAATGGTATTCAATTCTCTTTTGTTTGGTAGGCGGGCTTCATAAAAATTCGATGCAAGACGATTGTACTCATGAAAACCGCCTTTCTCCATTCGTTCGAGATATCCGCCCTGTTCAAGTTTTCATTTTCGATTTGAGATATTGCCCATGCAGTTTTTTAGAAAGGAAATTTCACTGGACACCAGAAACTTCCTTCTCTGTGTACTTCAAAACAAGTAAAATAAAAAAAGAAAGTTTGAGAACTAATGAGTCACCCTGTTATCTTCACAGAAAAATACTCAACAGTTTAGTTAGCCGAGTGTTAATTGAACAATTTGCAATGCCGGAGACTGCTATCTAGATCTAAAGAGGGAGTTTTTCGTACGAATGAGAGGTAACGAATATGTAAAAATGGGCGAGTGAGGATAAATCCTTGGTGTCAGGCTTCCCGAATCTGACAGACATTTCACGTTTACCTCCCTTCGTCTTCATTAGGAACACATCAAGGATAAAATTCTTCCCGTGTAATTATTTTTATATTTTTCGGAGCGTCTTTGTCAATTCAGTGAGTGAAGTGAGAAATGGGAGGAACAGTTGGAATTATCTCTCGAGTTTCTATTCGTTCTCTAGAACTCTGGGCTATGGTTATCGATATTCAATAACAAACTTCGCGAGTTGCACTTTTACAATCTTCGGGTCTTCCGGTTGGGTGAATGCGAGTTCTCGGAAGCATGAAATTGGAAAGAACAGTCTTCGGTAGTGTCAGAAGATTTAGGATAACAGAAATTGAAAAGTAGGAATAATTTCTTTCCTCAGTGAATACATAAAAACATTTTAGGTTATTGTTTAGTTTTTTGAAGAAATTAAATTCTGTAAATATGTTGTTTCATGATGTCAATTACAAATTGAGGAGAGGATGACTGAAGAGAGATAGCTTGGTGTGGATACAAGAACAGGAAGTGTGAAATGTGAAAAATAAAGCTTGATCATGACGAAAAATGTTGGCTTGAGGTAATGTAGTTAAGGTAATATTGGCTGCCAACGTTGGGGCAATGTTGGGATAATGTTGGCGGCCGACGTTGGGGCAATGGTGGCTGCCAACGTTAGGATAATGTTTGCTGACAACGTGTGGACAATGTTGGTTGTCAATGTTGGGCGAATGTTGGGACAATGTTGCCTACCGCCGTTAGGATAATGTTGGTTGCCAACGTTGGGGTAATACTGGTTGTCAGCGTTAGGAACATGTTGGCTGCCAACATTAGGACAACGTTGGTTGTCAACGTTAGGGCAATGTTGGAACAATGTTGGCGGTCGACGTTCGGGCAATGTTGGCTTCCAACGTTAGAACAATGCTGGTTGCCAACGTTAGGACAACGTTGGGATAATGTCGCGGCAATATTGGCTGCCGACGTTGCGGCAATCTTAGGACAGTGTTGGTTGTCAATGTTGGGTCAATGTTAGCTGCCAACATTGAGGCAATGTCGGCTGCCAACTTCGGTGTTACATTGGTACAATGTCGGCTGCCAACATTGGTGTAATGTTGGCTGCCAACGTTGAGATAATATTGGCTGTCAACATTGGGGCAATGCCAGCTTTCAGCATTGAGACAATGTTGAATGAAGAAAAGGAAGCTTCTCACAAGTAAATGAGGCAATAGATCAGCGTGCGCGGCAGCTCCAGTAAATAATAAATGACGAAGAAAATGTCTGGAATAAGTCATACCGAAGATTAGAAACTCCACAAGACCAAATAAATCCCTCCCTCTGATAATTATAAAACTCCGAAGAAAGAATACATGTCGTGCCGAGTGTATCCAAGACGGTTCGCATGTCATATCAACAATCATCAGCGGTCGGGATATGGGTATGT
>NW_021680367.1:741155-766100 GCF_001412515.2 Diachasma alloeum | reverse complement strand
CCCCCCCCCCCCCCCCCACTCGCCGTCCTTCTCAGCTATTTCGCCATATATTTTTTCCGAGCCAACTGGGATATTCAGTTCGCATGCTTGGAGACTGATGTGACCACTGGAGACCGCCTCGTCACAACATGCGAACTGACCCCAGAGACCACTATCTCGACTAGCAATGAAGACTGGAAAATGTAGAAACAATAGCGTCCTGTTAGCTCCCACTTTTCCTCCCCCAGCTTTTACATTTCACTTCATGTCGAGACTCGATAGTTTTCCATGTTCCATCAAACGACGCAGTTGCATGCACATTGATTAATTAGGTTGACTCAGCTGATTTTTCACATTTTTTCTTTCCGCCTGATTTTTCAAGGTTTCTCGGTGATTAATTAACAGAAGGAAGGGTTGTGTTATCGTATGGGAGAGTTAATGCGCAATTATCCCATTTCTAAGGACCCGGTACTGCGGATTGAATAACGTGTTATTAAACTTATCTGTAAATATGAATTATTTAATTTTTATTTTTTACGCAAGAAAGAAATATTCTGGAATGTGGTATATAATATTCTGGAATCGGGGATATGTGTATTTTTGAATTTGGTATATTATATTCTGGATTCCGGAGTAATATTCCGGAATCCGGGATACTTCATCCTCAATTCCGGAATAATATTCCGAAATCTGAAATATTGAATTCCCGATTGCAGAATAATATTCCGGAATCCGGAATATTTTATCCTCAATTCCGGAACAATATTCCGGGGACTTCTTAGCATTGAAATATTGTACGTTGCGTCTATAAAAGATGGCATGTACTGACGACGCGCCGTCCGAATTTACCCTAGTGGAAAAACATAAGGTGGAGGCGTAACATGCCTGATTAGAATTTCGGATCGGACTTGATCAGTTTCTAATCGAGACTTGAACAGAATTTCCACTCGGGTATGAGTCAATTTGAGAGTGAAATTCGTAAGTGTCCTGGTAGCTCAGATGGTAAGAGCACCCGACGCAACATTGGGAGGTCCTGGGTTCGATTCCCGGCTAGGAAGTTACTAATTTTTTCTCTCAAAAAATTAAATTTAATTAATGCCTAATGATGGAAGGCGGAGAAACCCTAGTGGAAAAACATAAGGCAGAGGCGTAACACGCCTGATCAGAATTTCGGATCGGACTTGATCAGTTTCTGATCGAGACCTGAACAGAATTTCCACTCGGGTATGAGTCAATTTGAGAGTGAAATTCGTAAGTGTCCTGGTAGCTCAGATGGTAAGAGCACCCGACGCAACATTGGGAGGTCCTGGGTTCGATTCCCGGCTAGGAAGTTACTAATTTTTTCCCTCAAAAAAATTAAATTTAATTAATGCCTAATGATGGTAGATGGAGAAACCCTAGTGGAAAAACATAAGGTGCAGGCGTAACATGCCTGATCAGAATTTCGGATCAGACTTGATCAGTTTCTGATCGAGACCTGAACAGAATTTCCACTTGGGTAAGTGAGATCGGGCAATAATCAGAGGAGCACTCAGGGAAGTATTTCGTACGTTCTTTATCCGCGGATTCGCCCTTTCGGCTGGCAATTGGGGGTTTTGCGAATGATTAGTGGGTTTCAAGGGGCAATTGGTCGTATTTTGGGACATTCTTTCGGGATTTTTGAATTATTATTGCCACCTGCAACCTCCTCAACAGTTTGACGTTGCTGGGAGGCC
Organism: Diachasma alloeum; assembly: GCF_001412515.2. Taxonomy (NCBI): domain Eukaryota; kingdom Metazoa; phylum Arthropoda; class Insecta; order Hymenoptera; family Braconidae; genus Diachasma; species Diachasma alloeum. The sequence goes on along the minus strand of NW_021680367.1, from coordinate 764,406 downwards.
ATTGAGCTCCTCACTCTGAGGACTGCTCCGAGTCACTACACGAGGTTTAGGTTTGGGAGGCCCCAAACTTGCACTTCGTCACAATATAATTGTATCACTTTTTCCTTTTCCTCTTCTTTCCATTTTCCTCTTCTCTTCGAGCCACCAAGTTCACGTACATTATCATTCAGAGCATGAATTCATCCCAATATCGACTGGGAATTCATTTAAAAATTATATATATTGGATTCCAGAATATTATTCCGGAATTGAACAATAGGTAGACTTACAGGGGTGAATCAATTCTTTGGGTTCAACTTGAATAGTTGCAACTTGGAACTCTTTCAAATTGCTGGATCTGTGATTTTGCTCTCTACAAATTTTATTGAAGTGATGGAACAGGGCGGGAGAAATAGTGATGATTAATGGAATAAACAAAGACAATCGAAAAAGAATTCTCCGCAATTAATTCGGAACAAAATGTCGAGTAAATCTAGAAGTTGTTGGACTTGGGATCGAAGTAGCAAAAGTTTCTTACGGTGTGACCGTACTAATTAGAAGATCTAGGCGAGTTGAGCGTCACGACGAGGTTAATTGGACACGTTTCCAAAGCACCAACTGGTGCGACATGGCTCTCAACTTTGTTCAGGTTTTTCACATCAATTTTTTGTAGCGGATGGAGATATGCTACTTCAATATACACTGAGAAAACCCTCGAGCGAGGTAGGAGTTGAAAAATCTTCTCAAATCGCAGTTAAAACAACGAAACGAAAAAGAAAAAAGTATGAAGAGAAAAAGAATATTATCGGAGAATTGAAAAAATTGCTTCAATGTTTTTTTGTTTAGAAACTTTCTCAAATTTTTTAAACCTCTTCCTTTACTAATTCTGATTTGATTTCTTCCATTTTCAAACATTACATTTGTCAATTCAATTGGGTGATAAAAATTTGAAACAAATCGTGAATATTCAGCGTCATTTAAATTACATTTTGCACAGAAATATTATTTTTTCAAACTTGTTGTTTATAAATAAATAACTGAAATTGTTGAAACTTTCGGAAACCTTATTTTTACAGGCATGAATTCGATTTCTAATAAAATTCTGAATATGAATAAATTTGTTGCGATTTCAAACAAATGATTTTTATAGTGGAAAATTGATTGTTTATAAATTGTATAGGAAATGTTCGTAATTTAAAAAAACTGCAATTTTCAAAGAATGGAAACGAAGAATAAAAATAGGAAAAATTATAACAGTTGGTCTGCATTGCTCAAAAAGTCATGAAAACAAGGTGAGCGGTATTGGACGCATGCCGGGCGGTATATCCCTCAAAGTTCGATTTCACCGCTCACTGGCCGATGGCAATTGAATTACATAATTAAATATGTTTAATGTTAATAAAAAATCTGTCCTCCACATCTTCGAGTAAACACCTCGAAGAACCCCTTCTAACCGTTTATTACTCCTTGTAGAGTGTGGGATTGGAAAAAAGACCCATTTGCCTTCGGTGGGCGGTACATGCACCAGCTCCTCCACTCCAAAATTGAACTTTCTAATATTTTTCACATTTTAAAAATATTTTCTAACGGTTCAATATCGAGATTCAAATTCAGACCTGCGAAGTTTTCATGATAGAATCGTTGTAAAATGCCCGAAAACTGAGGGTGAAATGGGGCTTAAATGAAAGCTCCGATGTTCAACTACAAAAGTAGAAAAGCATTTCACTGGAGAAAAAATAGCCAAAGAACTTGGATATCCTTAAATCGTCCACTCGAAAGCAAAAATCCGAAATTTTAAGAAGAACTCGACATATGTCCCCGCATCATTGATTTCACACAAACTCCATTCCCATCTGCCCCATCCAATATGTCATACCCTCCCAACATCCGTTAGAACTCAATCACCTCAAGAATTTAATACCTCATAAAATTTCCAATTTTTCCCTTTCCGACTACAAATTTGTCCTTCGCATGTGACAAATTCTCACGTTAAAAATGAAATTGACTCAAATAGATGAAGAAAAAAAAAACCATTGGCTTTCGGTTGAGCCTTGGACTGGGGAAAACGATAAGTGGGTTTGGATAACTAACAGCCAAACGAGTGCATCACAGAGTGGGCATTCGAATGGAAAAACGCAACTAAATGCGAGTAATTGGTGGCAGGGGGTGGTTCACGAGGCTTCACTCGTGCGATTTCACTTTGTACCCACTTCACCCACTACCCCTCCGCCGTCCTCGCCGAAGCCGTCGTATGTGCCTCCTCGCCGACATTTAAAAACCGAGATCTGCGGGTTAGTTGTAAATTATCGCGTTTAATTTCCATGAAACGAAAAACTGGGTCACGACGTCACGAGATTATTTTTTTTACAAATTGTTTATGATATTTTCAAAAGAAATTTTTAGCAATTAAAGGGGAGGAGAGGTCAATGGATGTGGAAGATTGAGAGAACTTTAGACTTTGGAATGAGAGAATTAATAGTATTCTAGGAATACATTAAATATATGCGTAGTGCGTCTATTTTTTACATCGAGTATCTCCCCAACTTGATGAATTAAGTATCAATTGGATTTGGATCAAGTATTCGTCAACTTGAATCAAGCGTTTTTGTACTTGAATGAAGATGTTACGTACTACCTACAGGTAGATTTTTTAGAGTGAATCAACCAGTCGTTTTCTACTTGAATCAAGTAGATGACGACTTGAAACCGTGCTTTTTCAAATAATCCAATTTTCTACTCACATCAAGTTCGAAATTCGAAATGATGCAGTTGCAGTTACATTTTTTTAAATTGAAATTCTGCTATTTCATTCAAGTCGCACTTGATTCAAGAAGAGATTTGATTCAAGTTTCTACTTGATTCAAATAGGTTTTGCGTCCTAATTCAAGTCGAATTGATACATGATTCAAGTCGGAGAGTCACATTATTCAGGGGTGAGATTTCGAGATTTGATTTAAGTCCCACTCTACTTGATTCAAGGAGGCTCTGCCATATAATGCAAGTCGAATTGATACTTGATTCAAGTCACCCTGACGCTAATGAAAGTAATTTTCTAAATCTGTAACTAGAACATAGGATTTATTAAATCAACTATCTCATCAACTCCAATCAAGTATCAATTCGACTTGGATCAAGTAGGTGACAATTTGAAACGTTTCTTCTTCGAATAATTTAATTTTCTACTCACAATAAGTTCGAAATCACGAATGATTCAGTTGTAGACATGTTTTTTTTTGGGTTGAGACTGCGATTTGATTCAAGTCAATGTGATACTCAATTCAAGTCAAAGGGACCCTTGACCTTTATGAAAGAGTGATTTTCTAAATGTATCACTAGAACATACATTTTTGAAATCAAGTATCTCCCCAACTTGAATCAAGTAGGTGACGGCTTGAAATCTTTCTTCAAATAATTCAATTTTGTAATCACAACAAGTCGAAAATCCCACTCAATTAATTTGTAGTCGCTCTGTTTGAAACAAGTAGAATCAAGCCCTGCACTACTTTAATAATTATTTTATTTTTGAACTAATAAATAATAATGATAATAGCAATAATTCAACTGGATTAATGGAATTTCTTCATTTAGTTTTCAATTAAAATTTCCAAATCAAACAACAATGAATAATTTTTATTGACTTATTGATTACGCCCCACCCCCGTCCCAAAAAATATTAAATTGAAATATGAAACTCAAACATTCACCCAAATAATAACAAGTAGTCACACCCCAACAATGGCATCTGTAACCACAGGAAAATGATTTAAGACGCTCTGCATTCCCCCCAGAGCGGGGGGGGGATGTATACAAGCCCCAGAAGCGTTTTGAATTGGGCGTGTACTGCCCTTGGCTTTCGTGTGGTTTTGCCTGATTCGAAAAGTAGAGGGAGAGAGGGAATAAGGGAAGCAACTCATGTTTTCCCATCCCTTCGAAGCGGAATCATATCCCAACTCTCTTGTTACCCCACCCCCTCGATCTTACCTTGCTCTACCGACGTAATTCTGAGACCTCCAAGGCTGGCTCTGTATTGCCATTGCAACCCTCCAAGCCATTCACTGATTCAAATTAATCACAGCCACGAGCCGAGGCGCCCTCCAGAATTCGCCCCATCATATACGTTTTCTGTGTGTGCACACGCCATCGGCGAAAAGCCCCGGTCTCATCCAACCATCAAACATTCAAATGGCGTCTGATGGATGAAGTCGGGAAATTGATAAAGTCAAGAGTTGATTTTGTTTATTAATTTGTCCGTGTGGATGTATGGATTGGCATCTCTGCAGCGAATCTACCGTGGATCCACGGTAAAATTTACCGTGGAGCGTGCGAATAGACACTACCGAATTATTATTTTTTTAAACATTTGTTGTTTATAAATAAATTATGAAAATTGTTCAAACTTTAGGAAATCTATTTTTTTTAGGCATGAAACCGACTAGTAAAATTCTGAATATGAACAAATTTGTCACGATTCCGAACAAATGATTTTTACCGTGGAAAATTGATTGTTTATAAATCATTTATAGAAAATGCTCGTAATTTTCAGAAATGGCAATTTGAAAATGAATCCATCAATCTTCCTCTAAAACTAAATTTCTTAATTTTTTTTATATTTTTAAAATGTCACTTATGAAAAAATTTAATGGAAAATCTCAGCGAATTCACTAGAAAAAGCTACTGAAATTCTCCAGAAGTTCTAGGGGATTCTATTAAAATTCTAGGGGATTCTCGTTAAAATTCCATTTGTTTTTTGCGCAGATTCCATTCGACATTTGACAGGAAAAAGTCAATAGATGTCGATTTTTCTATTTGAATTTTTCTACTGAATTATTTCACACGTGCTTTTCCAACGGTTCAATATCTCGCTTCAAATTCAGCCCCGCCAACTTCAAATAATACAATCATTCTAAAATGTCCCGAAATTCAGGGTCAACCGGACCTCAAGCCCTCCGCTGTTCGACTACAAACCTACAAAATCATTTCACCATAGAAAAAAATATCCAAACTACTTGGACACCCTCAACCTCCCTGCATCAAGACAAATCATTCAAACTAAATCATTCCAAACTCCTCTCAACAATTCCGCCTCCCAAACTCGCATCAACCCCGAGAACTCCGCCCTCAAGAATTAGAGCACTTTTTTTTCCAAAAAAACGAGACCTCGGAGTCTGAAACGAGAGAAAAGAGAGAACACACTTCTCATTTTCCTCAGTTCCATTCTTTCCTCAGCATTTCCCTCACTTCTCCTCGATGAATCTGCGAGGCGTCTCATCACGCAACATTACCCCTCCCCCCCCGCCCCCCCCCCTCGCCTCAGTCATTTTTTCCATATTCTTTTTCTTCCTCTTCAATTTTTTTTCTATTCCAAGAGTGAACCCCTTGCATCCCAGCCACGCAACATTAAGCCCACTCACCTCACCGTATTTTTCCCTGGATTCTATTGAGTCTTGGAAGGTTCTCCATCCCCTCCTCGACCCCTCCCCCTCGTTTTATCCACAGCAACGTCGGGAGAGGGAAGCAAGAGGTCTCGTCATGGTGTCTCTATTGATCCTCCTCTGGGCTCAGAGACGCGCGCAACCATCGTCATCTACCCGATTCCCTCCTCGCCTCTCTCTTCATCTTCACCTCGACCCTTTCGCCCTCTCATCCACGATATCCAACGAGTCGGGGGGGTGTACCATAAAATCCAGCGACCAAAGATCTCTCCTCTCTTTTTCTGGTTTCTCTTTTTTTTCATTTTTGCTCTCTGCACGTTCTCATCCACCAACCGACGCTGAGTTCCTCTCTTTCTGTCTGTTTATAGTTCTTTTTTTTCGGTGAGGGGAGGGGAGTGGCGAGACTGGGTTGGGTGGGAGGGTGGAGATAGTGAGGAGACTAGGAGCGAGGGGATTCTGTTGAAGATGAAATTATTTTGGAGTTTATAGAAACGGCGTTGAAGTTCGATTAATTGGAAGTTGTGTCTTAGAGAGAATGATTTTTGGCAGTTGAAAAACAAGTGGATAATGGCATTTTTTTATATGCATGAGTACAGTTATTGTTGCTCTTTTATCTTATCTCACTATTCTCTTCGTCTATAATTTGGACTTCTTCTAAAATGCAATTTAAACAAGGGAACAATTGAATTTTTTATAAATTAGTATAGGTATTGTTGCTAATAAATTAGCAATTCACTCCCGAATGGGTTCTCTTTCTTAATTTTTATTTCACTATTCTCTTCTTCTATTTTTTCAGGTCATAGTACTATCAAGAAGATGAATTTACTTAAAAAAATTGAAACGGACCCAAATCCCTCTAGACAGAAAGACTGATTACGAAAAAGTGTGCAGAATTTTTTTGCAAATGTCTCGACCAATAGATTCAATGAAAAACATCTACTTTATAAAACAGAATTTAATTCTGCAACGAAAAGCTTTTTCAACATGTTGTATTTAGACCCCTTAATTCCAAAATAATTATTTCATCATAAAAAAACAGAACAAAAAAAAATTACGCACGAATGGATTTGTTAGGTAAGGATATAAATATTGATCAGTTCATCATTTTGTTTAATCGATCTTCATGAGAATTTGAATGAATAAACGCTTCGGTGGAGATTATTGTCAATTTTCTCCTGAAATAATTAACAAAAAAATATTCTCCCAGTCATTTCCCATCGATTTGATTGAACGAATGAAAAATTTTCTTATCATCCACGTATTTGATTTCCCTTTCCATTTTTCATCCGATGAATTGGCGCAGTTCGATTACAACCCGACAGTATAGTGGAGTTTTATTGCTATTTTATCTGAGCACTGAGGCATGTCCAGGATTGATGGGCTGCGCAGGTTAATCGAACGCCTATTCTACTCTTTTCGTATCCCACACTGATTATACGGGGAGAATAAAACTTTGATATTGAGAATCCGAAGGTAAACTCTGAATCATTCATCTTTCTTGAGTCATTAAGTCTGAGATATTTCAGACCTAATTTGAGGGAATCAGTATGTAATTGTGCACAAAAAAAAGTGATGGTTCTAAAAAAAGTGATGAATCTACCTGCTTGAGGGAGTATGACGACTTCATTTGAGTCAAACAATGCTTGATTCAAGCCGAAAGATACTTGATCCAAATCAAATTGACACTTGATTCAAGTCGGAGAGATACCGGTTTTCAAAAGTCCAAGTTCTAGTCATACAACTACACTAAAAAAATTACTCTTTCACAAGGGTCAAGTATACCCACAACTTAAATCAATTTGACTTGAGTCAAGTCGTAGAATCTACTTTAATCAAGTTGAGTTTAACTTGAATGAGTCAAAGAATCTACATCCAAAAGAAGTGACTATTCCTGGATCATTCCGAACTTCTAACTTGCTATGAACGAAAAATTGTATTATTTGAAGGAGAAAGTTCCCAAGTCATCACCTACTTGATTTAAGTAGAAACCAACCAATTGATTCGCCCCGAAAAATCGATCTGTTTTAGATAATATGTAATGACTTTATTCAAGTAGAAAAATGTTTGACTCAAACAGACAAATACTTGATTCAAGTCGAACTCATACTCGATTGAAGTCAAAGATGTGCTTGATTTCAAGAATTTAAACTCTAATCATCCAAGTGCACTAAAAAACTACTCTTTCATAAATGTCAAGTATCCCCCCCTCGACTTGAATCAAGTATCAATTCGACGTGTATTGAGTTGTAGAATTAACTAGAATGTAACTTGGATCAAGTCACAGAATCTACATCCAAATACTTGACAATAACTGAATCATTCAGTATTTCGATCTTGTTGTGTGTAGAAAATTGCTTTATTCGAAGAAGAAGGATTTCAAGTCGTCACCTACTCCATTCAAGTAGAAACTAATCAATTGATTCATCTAATGACTTCATCCAAGTCAAAAAATGCTTGATTCAAACTGACAAATACTTAATTTAAAAAATCCAAGGTCTAGTGATGCAAGTGATGTACACTACGAAAAACTCCTCTTTCATAAGGGTCAGGTATCCCCTCAACTTGAATCAAGTATCAATTCGACTTGAGTCGAGTCGCAGAATTTACTTTAAATGACTCGGATCCAACCTCAATCAAATCGCTACGCCAATTTACACAATTTAGAGTGAGACTTAATTCCATTTGTCGATAACATCATGAAAGAATCGACGATTCTCAACATGACTTCCTTTTGCTCATGTCAATTCATGAGTCTTTCGTTAGGACAAACTAAGAATACAGATATTAATGAGCTAGACAACCAGCTTCCTTGGTTGGCTTCAGAGATGATTCCACCCACCTTTATCTCCAGACCTGGGCAATCGCCGATTGGTCCGTTGAATCTTCCACTGCCTCCCCTCGTACCACTTGTGTCTGCCGCTCACTATCGTTGGTGTTTTAGCTTGATAGGTAGTTGTGTGCTGTCGAGTGGCATCAACCGGTATTCCCATTGGCCCGAGGGGGAACATCCGTGACTACTGGTTGGTTGGGTAACACGCAGTGGAGCATCTCTCTGTGCTCATCCTTGCGACTGCGCTGTTTTACGATGATTCGAGTTAGATGAGAAGTAAAATGGTTGGTATTCACCACAGCTGCAAGACAAATCATCGAAACAAAATTTAATGAGAGGAACCAGGGAACATTCACAAGTAAATTGAGTCATCTAATCTGTTTCGTCGTAGATCAGAATATTGAAATAATTATCTTGAAAGTATTCACTAAATGTTCCAAATTGGCGATTTTCAATGAATATCATGGATCTGTCGTTCTAAAACTATCAAATATCAACACAAAATGTTACAATTGAGGACTGGCCGCCTCCAACTGAAGAGAAAAACTGTGGCGTATCCTTCATGGAAACTACAGATAAAAACAGAAAACTTGAAAATGCTCCTGCACTGAGGGTAAAAATACGTTTGACAAAGAAGATTTACTTGATACAAGAAAATATTCTCTTGTCAATGTTAAAAACCGGGAAATCTCCTGATGAATAACTTCATTCTCAGACTGAAAGAAAAAAAGTTTGCTTACAGGATGAGATTCTCTTGTCTCGAGAGAATTTTTACGCGGTCTCAAGACTAGAAATGATGTCCTTCCCATAAATTCAGGAGATTTCACGATTTTTGAAATTGACAAGAGAATATTTTCTTGTAACTACGAAATCACCTTTGTCAAAAGTCAAAACCTAAAAACAAAAAGTCAAAACAAAAAACTTTGACTCGCAGTGTGCAATGCGACACTTCTACCGCCTTTCCACCCGCATGGAAATGAATATATGCGTTAAATATATTTGACTTACATGAGCATATATGCCACATACTTTGCACATATATTCAGAGCACTAGGAGAGGATGAAGTAAAATGGACACTTTTTACTTTTTTTCAAATGCTAATGATTTATTGAATTGTTAATGAAATTGTATCATTTTTGTTCAATAAAAAGTGCAATTCCCCCGTGTGATGAGCCTAGACTGAGCTCAATTGATGAATATATTCATGAGTTATGAATATTTTTAAACTAGGGGGCTTTGCCCCCTGCTCGCTTCGCTCGCCAACCCCGGGGGGCTTCGCCCCCAATCCAACTGTCAGCCCCCCCACCGCGTTTGACCCTGGGACACCTCCCTTCTAACCCCCCCGACCTTGGGCACCCCCTGACCGCCCCCCCCCCACCTTTAGGCGTCGCCTGAATTGTCTTAAATTTTGCCCTTATTTTTTTATTATATAGAGAGAAATGTGAAAAGTGTCCATTTTACCCCAATCTCCCCTGTACATTTTTTACCACTTTTATATATGTTGAAATATATGTGTGGTATATGTTTGAAATATGCGACTATATACTTAAAACGTACATAATACATATGCGCCGAATATGTCAGAAAGTATTTAATAAATATGCAAAATATATGCGTAGGCATACCTAAACGCTGTCGTAGCAATGCGCAAAAGGAAAAGGACACCTCACGTTGAGCCGTCAGTGTGGACGCACCAAAGCATTCAATCTATCCAAAACTCAAATTAATTGTTCAGTCTCGGTAAATACTCAAGTGAATCAATCTCTATTCAACTCAAATTTATATCAAACATTTATTCCACGTCATTGTATTCCAAATTATGGTGCGTTTTCACTGGAACAGACTCGAAGTAACGAGTATCCTCATTCTGTTCATCAAATAATGCCTCAGATTACATTTAAAACAGCTAATGAATAATAACAAAATGGAAAATGACGTCTCAACCGAGGAAAATTGTGCAATTGTTTGAGCTTCGTCTTAATCCGGTGGAAATTCACATTTAGACTGTAACCAACAATCTGCTCCGAATCCCTCCAAAAATATCCTTCAATTCCTCGAACCCCAGATCATCACGAACTGCAACCAACTCATATCCATATCCCATCAAAATTACCTCTGTCTCCCCGAAATAGCCGTTCAAACGTGTTAGTCATACATCCTGTCGTACATCTCAGCACAAAACCCAAAGCTATAACCGTACACAGTATATTAAACACGCCTTACGTTCACCATTAGACGAGAAGACATGAGGTAAAAGTGACTGCAAAAACGTGCTGCACATACTCTGAGGAAAGAGTCATAATGAGAGTCAAAAGGAAAAAGCAAGAGGAGAAAAAGAACACTTTTTTTTTCATTATTTTTGTTCCTCTGTTTCAGCAAACAAATGAGTCCTTCCCCTTGCTTTCCTCCGCGCCGCCAGTGGAGATTAAGGCGGGAATAAACTGCGTTCACCGGGTGCATCTATTCATACACTGGTGCCAGGACAGAAGGAGAAATAAGTGAGAGGGGGTAGAGGGAGATAAGGCTTGGCAACAGTGGCCACTACAGGGGATTTTGCAGCAGCGACTCAAGGGCCCCAGGGGTGGCAAGGTGGGAGTGAATGCTGGGAGGAATCGCAGAGGGAGATGGTATGATAATTGAAGGCGGAAGGAGGACAGAAGGTGGTCGGTTGAGGTGGGGTTGATGTGCCTGAGGAATCGGTGGAGGTGCGGGAGGGATCAACCGTTGCCATGGCTACCTGAAACCGCAGCCGTCGACGTCGACAATGAGAGTTTGGTGTCAGTGACTCCCACTGGAACACTGATATTTCTATTTTATTAAGGTAGGGCTCGTCCCTGGGTCTATATGCACGTTCAGATGTCGTGAGCTGTCACATTTTAATCATTTTGAGAGTCTCAAGAGTCTGCCAAGAGTGAAATGCAATTGAAGTTATTGTTTTAGTTGATAAAAAAGGTTATAGACACCAAGGAATAGGGATTTATTGAAGAATAAGAGAGAAAAATTCTATTCGCATCAACTGCTGCTACGACTGAGTGAATTCTAGAGCCGCAAGTTGAGAAATTCACAATTTTCAAATGTTGATATCTCGGTTATAATAGTAAAATAGGATTAAAAATCGCTTGACTGAGGTTTTGGATGGTTGAAAAAACAGTAGAAATGGATAAATGGAGATATTTGGAGATGAAAAGTCTAATACAATTTTTGTCTGCGGCGCTTTGTTAAGGAATTATTCGTCAATAAAGCAAAAAACCACCGCAAATCACTCTTTTTGAAAATTAATATCTCCTCTCTCACTTGGGCTGGAGGAATGAAAATGATAGCAATCGATTGGGCATTTAATGCACAATGGTCTGAAAAAAATTGTTCTTCTGTCAGCATGCCCGGGTGAGGCAACTCGCAATAAATTTCACCGCGGTGTAAGAGCCATTTGGTTGCTACACGCAATGTGACCCTAAAAACCAGAGTCAACTTAAAAGATTCACATCTCCACTCTCATTCAATATCGAGGGATGAAATTCATTGGGATTAATTTGACATTCAATGCCATCATCCTTCCGCCTTAAATGGAAAAGGGGATATGATGTCTCTATTTAAACGATGCCAAAAATAATTATCAATCAACAATAATATATTGGCTGGAATCGATTGAATAGATTTAATAAATAATCATGAAAATGATTGAATGGATGGATTGATTTTTTATTAGTTTTTCGTCTGCCCGGCCACGGATTTTTTAAATGACAAAAAAAGAGCAGAACCGCAGAAACAAAGATCCCCCTTTAACAACTCCGTCCCATTCTCTTCGTAAACCTTCTCCTCCTCCCACGTTGGGTATATTCCACTGATGTTTCAAAACCCCACGCCCGTGTCTCGGAGAGACGTTGGAATTAAATTAAGGCTTCCGAAAATAAACTGACGACATATTCGATTGCACGTTTAGCGAGAGTGTATTACGACGAGCAGAGCGAGGAGGAACGTCGTAAAAGATGAAAAATTATAGCCAAAATGGCGGCTTGATGTCCAAATGAGTGAACACTCGGCATTAAAATTATTTCCTAAAATGTTTCCATTGCTTTTATTTGATTATTCATCTCAAATTACGTCTACATTCGGGAGAAAACTTCCCAAATCTTTTATTTTTGAAAGAAAAATTATGATTTAACAGTTGTAATATTAAAATGCACTTTTGCTATTTTTTATTCGATAATTGAATTGTTTTTGCTTCTGAATGGAGGCTGAAAAACTCCGAATATGCGAATGAAGATATATAAGTATGAGATTGTTAATTTTAAATTTTTAAAAAATCGGATCAATCGAATTTCATTTTTTTTCATGAATATAGACTTTAATCAGTTCTATTCATTGACACCAATTAAAATTCAATTTCTCATACAAATTCGAAAAAATTGATATTTTTCCAAAAATCGATTTTTCAACGATCACTTCAAAAATTGTCATCAAAATGGAATTAGTCATGGCTCATAAAATTGATAACAATACCCTCTTGATTCTATCAGAATATGATGGGGGTCGCACAATTGGTTGTTGAGTTACAGCACATTGTTTATGCGATTTGAAACAGAAAATCGGTTTTTTCTTGATTACTGGAAGAATAATCAGTAATAGCAATTAAATCAGGGCTTGAAAAGTATATTTCAATGGCTTCTTAATTAAGTTGAAAAATGGTGAGAACAGCATTATTGCTTATCAAGTTACACAATACCGTCATGAGCTTTTTATATCAAAATCTCTATCTCTATCAAACTCAGGTAGCAGTCTACTATGTTGAATACTTATTCATATTGATTCATGGTCCCGACTAACTCCTGACAGAACCTGGATTAAACTCTGGCTAAATCCTCAATAAAGCCTGATTAAATCCCGGCTACACACTGATTAAACCTTGATTGAACCTTGCTTAAACCCGAGCTGAACACGAATTCGAGTCTTGAGAGATTGAATAATTTAAAATTGTCTTGTTTCATTCTCCACAACTTTTGTCATAAAACAATATGGAATATGTGATGCCATCGCCAATTCACCAAGACCCCCCAAGGATTCCCACCCCCAAGGATTACCTGGAATCCGCAAATGAAACCCAACCAACACTCTCCAAACTTCCATCTCCGCCCAAACCCTTTACTCCATTGATAACAAGATAAAATCTCCTCTCTCCCACATCGGGAGAAACGATGCTCACGCCAAGTTGCCTCTGTATTCCGATTCACTTCTCTGCGGTTGCCACGGCAACCCTGAGGAAAAACCTATCGATTCTCCCTTCGGTCTCCTCTGAAAGAACTCTTTGAAACATCTCCCTTCAGCCCTGAGGTAACATTCTTCTCCTCTTTCCAGTTCTCTCACTCCTCCTCCATCTCCTCCCCCCGCCGCAGACTTCTTCGGCTTTTTTTCCCCAGTGGCGTTCACACGGGCCTCCGAAAAGTGATCGTTAAAGAGGTTTATTCCGCTAATAAGACCAAACTCGTGTGCTTATTGAAACAATAAAGAATTTCACGTCTTGTCCCCTCGTCCTTTTTTTACCTCTGGCCTTTCTCTCCTCTGGTTTTTTCCCCCCTCAACAACGGGTGTTGGGTTCAAAGCCAAGATGGCCGTTTTCCAAGCGTCTCAGGGCTGGTCACGCTTGGATACACGAGGTACGTGAGTCGATTACAGAGCGGAGACCGATCAAGTGACGAAGGATTTATCGCGCGGTTATTGCGGTTACATTTTTTTTTTAATGGAGGTTTTTGATAGTTGGAGGGACAGTTGGGAGATATGTTGCTGGAGAATGTGAACTTTGGGGATAGCCGCACGGAGAAAGAAGTTTTTCGTTTTGAGGAGAAAGTTGCGGGGTGGGTGGGGTAATAGGACAGGATTGCCTTTTGCTTTCGAATGGAAGCTTTGTCATCAAATTTGAGGATATTCGGGTAGATTTTATAGTTTGGTACAGACCACACTATAGATTCTGCTATTTTTAATCATCAAATTTGTAAATTAAATCGCGTGAGAACCGAGGGGCTATTCACAGGTGAATTGGGTGACACCGCGATTACAAAATGTAATCGATTACCCAGGATTACACTGATTACCATTGCCCATGTGATAACCGTGATTACCAAGAGCACAGAAGGTGATTACATGATTACAAATGATTTCGTAGATTACATTCTGTGATTACCAAACATCTGGAATCATTGAAATCGCAAAAAATGGCCTCTTATTAGATATGAATTGATGGAATGATTAATTATTAGAACCAGCAAAGAAATGAGGAAGGCGGGGCGGGGATTAGAACAGAGAAATGCAGTTTCCATCACTCCATCTATAAATTTGGGCATTTATAAGTGCTATCAGCAAAATAAATTTACTGAATATCTACCATTGATGGAGAACGAAACTTACCAGCAGATAATTCAGAGATAATTCAGTCGTTGGTTCTCCAACATTGATTAAACCCGGACTGAAAACAAATTCGAGTCTTGAGAGGGTCTGAATGTAGAATTATTCGACAGAGCGAAATAATACGCAAAATTTTGATGACATTTCAATTGATGATAGTACTATGACATGAAAAAATAGAAGAAGAGAATAATGAAAGAAGAATTTTAAAAAAGAGAACCCATTCGGAACCAAATTGCCAATTTATTAGCAACAATAACCATACTCATTCATCAAAAATGCAGTTGTCAACTCGTTTTCTTGAATTATCGTCTCCAAATGACCCCCTAAGTTACCCCTACGATGCGTACAATGAGTTTTAGGACACCCTGTCCACAATACCGATATCACCCTCATCCTCAAAAATCCCGCAACTCTAACCCAGCAAAAACAAAAAAAATCGATTTACCAACATCACCGGCAAGAAAACAAACGTGTTTTCCATTCGCACAAGCCTGACCCTATCGTCGCCGTTTCTACTTGAGGAATCGAGGGACTTGGATTTTCATCACTATAAAAGACCTGTGGTAAAAGTGCCCCCCCCCCTTCCCCTACGAACAATGGAAGGGGTTCTCGTGGCCAACAACAGAGTGAGAGACTCGGAAATGTCGTGAGAACAGTGAATGGGAGACGGATGAGGAACATGCAGCGGATAGATGGTATACAATGCTAGCAAAGCCCTTCGAAGATGAATGTTACATAGGCTATGGGACTATAACCCAATCCCGAATCGTCTCTGTGAACTGTGGCTTGATTATATCCTGGCGACGTTTGGCCTATGTTGACAGGAAACAGGAGAATCA
This sequence comes from Diachasma alloeum, assembly GCF_001412515.2. Classification (NCBI taxonomy): domain Eukaryota; kingdom Metazoa; phylum Arthropoda; class Insecta; order Hymenoptera; family Braconidae; genus Diachasma; species Diachasma alloeum. The sequence goes on along the minus strand of NW_021680367.1, from coordinate 748,926 downwards.
ATATCCTTCTCAATTCGAAGGGGGTTAATTCAATGTCTCTGGCAAGGTCTGGCCCTAACAATTGATTCTGTAATTAGGTGGAGGTAAACTGTGGTCTTTGGAGGATGACACGTGAGCATGTAATTGCCTGGGAATCGTATTTGTCTTTTGTACTATATGACTGTAATTTTTCTGTCTAAATGATGGAAAAGTTCGATGGTAAATAAATACTAGTGCTGACGCCCTTTTCCCTGTAAGATTCGATATTCCTTTTTTCAATTAATTGTTTATAATCATTCTCGTTGCAAAATGCAATACGAGCGATGAGAATCATATGTCCCAATTTATCAGCTGTTGAATTTTTATATTACGATAAATTATTTGCTCATGTTGAAATTCCTATGCTCACTGAATAAGATTTTAATCGTAATTATAATTCAATTCCTTCTAGAACACACTTTGGAGTGTGAGATTTTGGAATTCAATGTTTGTTGATACTCTGGTACAAGTGCGTGGCCACACTGTTATCAATTTTTAGTTAGTTCACACGGTAATTCAATTAATCTGTTGTTCATCTCATCAATATAATTCCGTGATTAGAATATTGTCATCTCGTGTTTTCAGCACCAAATTAAAAATTAAAACTTCATTTGGAATATTGAGTCACAGCTTCTTTTTATTCATATCAGAAATTTTGTATTTGGATATTAATATTATTTGTTCAAAGTGAAAAAATCGATCATCATTTTCACTATATTGCCTTCAGATTCTCCTATCCTTAACGTCAAAAATGTGAGATAATCTCATAATTTAAGCTATTAATTCTAATCAACTTTGTTCGAAGAAAACCTTAGTAAATGCAATATTAAGAAAGTTGAATTATTCTATTTTCCTCTGACCTAAATGATTTGGACAATTATGATTCGTTTATTCATGTTTCACAGAATGGTATTCAATTCTCTTTTGTTTGTAAGGCGGGCTTCATGAAAATTTGACGCAAGACGATTGAACTCATGAAAACGCCTTACTTTTTCCATTTGTTCCAGATATTGCCCGTGCTTTTCTTTAGAATGGAATTTCATCGAATATTTCAGTAGTGAAGTGGTAAAACGAGGTAACTGCATTTTTTTCGAAATTTGTTTTATTGCACCAATCACATTGTAATATTGATCTGCAAGTGCTGACGGAAGGGTTTGGTCTAAAAATAATATTTTATGGGGTTACATGAAAAATAAAAAAAGAGATATGTGCGAGTTTCAACTTTCTATCAATGCCATTGGAGGTAAGTTGAAATATCTCCCATAATTGGGAGAACCTAGAGGAGGTAACTTCACTTATCTCCATATGTATTGATAGAGACTCAATTCCTTATTCCAAGTGTTATTTTGAAAAACAGGATGGGGGTAAAACGGGCCAGGGGGACACAAATGACAAAGAGAGCAAAATGGCCCATCTAAAAAATAAATCTCACGAGTCACTAGGGGGAGGGTCAACCGTCACGAGGGTGACTAGGGGGAGGGTCAAACGTCACGGGGGTGATTAGAGGGAACGTCAAACGTCACGAGGGTCGCTAGGGGGAGAGTCAACCGTCACGAGGGTCACTAGAGGGAGGGTCAAACGTCACGAGGGTCATTAGAAGAAGAGTCAAACATCACGAGGGTCAGTAGGGGGAGGGTCAAACGTCAAGAAGTTCACTAGGGGGAGGGTCAAACGTCACGAGGGTGATTAGAGGGAACGTCAAACATCACGAGGGTCACTAAGGGGAGGGTCAAACCTCACGAGGGTCATGAGGGTCAAAGGTCACGGCAGTCACTAGAGGGAGGGTCAAACGTGACGAAGGTCACTAGAGGGAGGGTCAAACGTCACAAGCGTCATTAGAGGGAGAGTCAAACGTCACGAGTGTCACTAGGGGCAGGGTCAAACGTCACGAAGGTCACTAGGGGCAGGGTCAAACGTCACGAGGGTCACTAGGGGGAGGATCAAACGTCATGAGAGTCATTAGAGGGAGAATCAAACGTCACGAAGGTCACTAGGGGGAGGGTGAATCGTCACGAGGGTCACTAGGGGGGGAGTCAAACGTCATGAGGGTCATTAGGGGGAGGGTCAAACGTAACGAGGGTCACTAGGGAGAGGGTCAAATTAGGGTCTGGAGTTGACCTTTACCTTCTTTCCTTCATGAGGAAATCCATCCGTAGCTTTTTCTGTTTGGAAAACTTGAAAAACTATTTTTCTCTATTTTTGCAGATTTTTTGGTGACCCAATTTAAAGATGTTTTTTCTTTANGGGGAGGGTCAAACCTCACGAGGGTCATGAGGGTCAAAGGTCACGGCAGTCACTAGAGGGAGGGTCAAACGTGACGAAGGTCACTAGAGGGAGGGTCAAACGTCACAAGCGTCATTAGAGGGAGAGTCAAACGTCACGAGTGTCACTAGGGGCAGGGTCAAACGTCACGAAGGTCACTAGGGGCAGGGTCAAACGTCACGAGGGTCACTAGGGGGAGGATCAAACGTCATGAGAGTCATTAGAGGGAGAATCAAACGTCACGAAGGTCACTAGGGGGAGGGTGAATCGTCAGGAGGGTCACTAGGAGGGGAGTCAAACGTCATGAGGGTCATTAGGGGGAGGGTCAAACGTACGAGGGGCAAATTAGGGTCTGGAGTTGACCTTTACCTTCTTTCCTTCATGTGGAAATCCATCCGTGGCTTTTTCTGTTTGGAAAACTTGAAAAACTATTTTTCTCTATTTTTCCAGATTTTTTAGTGACCCAATTTAAAGTTTTTTCTTTCATTTTTCTTTTTTTTTCTTTTTTCAATAATTCAAGTTCTACCAATCCGATTTTAATATTCTTATAGAATGTAAAAATTCAAAATTTTGACGCTTAATAAATCAAAAGCGGATGGATAAAACTTGAATTATTGAAAAAAGAAAAAAAAAGAAAAAAGAAAGAAAAATAATATCTTCATATAGGGCCACCGACAAAATCTGGAAAAATGAAGAAAAATAGTTTTTCAAGTACCCCAAACGTAGAAAAAGCTACTATGGATTTCCTCATGAACTCCTGACCCTTATTTGACCCTGCCCCTAGCGACCTTTGTGATGTTAGACCCTCCCCCTAATGACCTTTGTGACGTTTGACCCTCCCCCTAGTGACCCTCGTGACGTTTGACCCCCCTCTAATGACCCTCGTGACGTTTGACTCTCCCCCTAGTGACCCTTGTGACGTTAGACCCTCTCCCTCTAATGACCCTCGTGACGTTTGACCCTCTCCCTAGTGACCCTCATGACGTTTGACCCTCCCTCTAGTGACCGCCGTGACCTTTGACCTCGTGAGGTTTGACCCTCCCCTTAGTGACCCTCGTGACGTTTGACCCTCCCCCTAGTGACCCTCGTGACGTTTGACTCTCCCTCTAATGACCCTTGTGACATTTGACCCTCCCTCTAGTGACCCTCGTGACGTTCGACTCTTCACCTAGTGACCCTCGTGACGTTTGACGTTCCCTCTAATCACCCTCCTGACGTTTGACTCTCCCTCTAGTGACCGCCGTGACCTTTGACCCTCGTGACCCTCGTGAGGTTTGACCCTCCCCTTAGTAACCCTCGTGAAGTTTGACCCTCCCTCTAGTGACCCTCGTGACGTTTGACTCTTTTATCTCTTTTTTTTGTGATAACCCAACGAGTTATAACCCAACTTGACTCTCCACACAGAATTAAAATTTGGAGGTAACTACTTAAAACTGCGTAAAGGATTAATTCCGCAATTTTATAATAATAGGGTAAAAAGTTGAAGGACAGTAGAATAAAGATTCGGCGTCATTTATACTAAATTTCCCACTATCGATGACATAGCCGTTTTTTTGCTCTCCTGTAAAATTTCATTTTATGCATTTACCTCGTTTTACCACTTCACTACTGATTTCTTTGCGTTAAAATTGTTTTTCTTCATGAATAGGAATATTTCATCCTAAAATTTTTAATCCATGTGACGCCATTCAAGCTCACTCGAACATTTCAAATTTATCATTTTAAATTTAAAGACAAGGAACGATTTGCATTATTCTGCTTTGAATTAAAAAAAAATGAAAGAAATATATCTTGTATTTAGTCATCAGTTAATACGAAAAATTATTATAATAATATTAAATGTGTTTATCAGTTATTAAATAATCTTCAAAATCCATGATTTTAAGAGAAAATGACCCATTGAATTTTTTTTTTTGCAAAAATGATTAGAATTTTTTCCAGTTGAAACAAAAATCAAATAAATCATTCATTTCTCTGTCTAAAAATATTTATATTCTTGATCTAGATCTTGAACTTTCTGTCAATTAATCCACTCGTCGCAATTTATGCCTTCCTTACCCCAAATTAAAACAGAAAACATTTGAATTTCAGATTTTTTTAATCCTCGAGGTGAAACCGATATTATAGAACGAAAAACGTTAAATTCCACTAATAATGCAAAATCTGGGGAGTAATAAATACAGTTACGTGGATATCACACTGGTAGATCAGGGTGGCATGTCCCGTGGTCTCGTGTGACACTGTTAGTACCTAACGTTGGGTCTAAACGTACCTGAAGTACACGTCAAGTCTTCAAACTGCGTCTTATCATACTTTTGTACTCATTTTATATCAGAGAAAAATTATTTCTCACATGAAAAACCATTTTTTGCATAAAAAAAATTATCTCTACATCGTTTTTCAAAATTCTCTTTAAAGGGATCGATGAATTTTCATGAATTTTTCCACGAATAAGTTCCATTCATTGACACCAATTAAAATTCAATTTTGCATACAAATTCGAAAAAATTGATTCTTTAATGATCACTCAAAAAATTGTGATCAAAATGGAATTAGTCATAGCTCAAAAAATTGATAACAATACTCTCTTGATTCTATCAGAATATGATGGGGGTCGCTCAATTGGTTGTTGAATTACAGCACATTGTTTATGCGATTTGAAAGAGAAAATCGGGTTTTTTATGATTAGCGAAAGAATCATCAGTACTAGCGATTAAATCGGGGCTTGAAAAGTATATTTCAATGGCTTCTTAATCAAGTTGAAAAATGGTGAGAACAGCATCATTGTTTATCAAGTTACACAATGCCGTCATGAGCTTTTTATATAAAAATCTCTATCTCTATGAAACTCAGGTAGCAGTAAATTATGTTGAATACTTATTCATATTGATTCATGGTCCCGACTAACTTCTGACAGAACCTGGGTTAAACTCTGGCTAAATCCTGAATAAACCCTGATTAAATCCCGGCTATACACTGATTAAACCTTGATTGAACCTTGATTAAATCCGGACTGAAAACGAATTCGAGTCATGAGAGAGTCTGAATGTAGAATCATTTGACAGAACGAAATAATACGCAAAATTCTGATGACATTTCAATTGATGATAGGCTGTGGCACGAAAAAAGAAAAAAAGAAAAGTGAAATAATAATTTAAAAAAGAGGAATCATTCGGAATCAAATTGCTAATTTATTGGCAACAATATCTATCCTCATTTAAAGAGAAATGTAACTGTCCAATTGTTTTACTGATGACTTTCTCCACTCACAGGGATTTTAAACTCTTTATAATCGACAAGAATGAAAAACTGAGTCTCACAGGAGTTCATTAAAGACACAAGTGTCAGTGGGTCATTGAAATTCCACTTTACATGTATCACCGTATAATTATGAACGCGTGGATGTCAACTGGCACGCGTAAAGATTTTTATCGACTCTGGAATCACTCTCGTGCCACACTTGTTATGTCCACATCGCATCGATAATTATTCCAAAAAGGGGTAACATAAATAAAAATGAAAATGTGAGAATGAGCTCTCGTGTATATATAGACTATCCGTGTCGACTGTAAAAATGTAACGAACGTCTTCAAACACGCAATACTTTTATTTCCTCAAGAATAATAATTAATACAAATAAGTTCAAAGGGGAAAGTATAATCGACAAAAATTGATTAAAAAAAATACATTGGGTCCCCTTCAATGCAGAATTCAACGAAAAGAATCGAAGTATTTCATAAGATTGTTTTGATCAACTACCGCTGCTAGTGATGAATCATATGTCCCAATTTGTCAGCTGTTAAATTTTCATATTACAATAAATAATTTGCTTACGTTCCAATTCCTGTGCTCACTGAACAAGATTTTAACCCTAGACTGGTCACCATGCGAGGAAATTGCCACAACACGTCGTTTTATTCACCTTGCCATCAACTGGTTGACCGGAAAAATTTGAAAAAAATTGAATTCGTCAGTTCAAGTATCTGGAAAATCCTTATCCTTAATTCTCGGAGAAAAAAATTATTTCCAACAGGTGAACAATTTTTTCCTGTGTTAAATGAAATTCCCTGTTGCGCGACGTTGCTGGGAATTCGCTAAACGCGCCCGGGTAGGGTGGATTAGGCAACGCTGGAGCCTAAATAACATGGCGGCACTCTCCCGCGAAGGTGACTAAAGTCGCATTTTCCTGTCAGGTGACCAGACTAGGGTTCATCATAATTACAATTCAATTCCTTCTAGAACACACTTTAAAGTGTGAATTTCTGGAATTCAATGTTTTCATCATTTTCACTATATTGCATTCAGATTCTCTTATCCTTAACGTCAAAAATGTGAGATAATCTCATAATTCTAGCTATTAATTCTAATCAACTTTGTTCGAAGAAAACCTTAGTAAACGCAATATTAAGAAAGTTGAATTATTCCATTTTCCTCTGACCTAAATTGGACAATTATGATTCGTTTATTCATGTTTCATAGAATGGTATTCAATTCTCTTTTGCTTGTTACGCGGGCTTCATGAAAATTCGACGTAAGACGATTGCACTCATGAAAACAGCCTTGCTTTCCCCATTCGTATGAAATATCCCTATTTCAAGAACGTACTCACACCTTATCTTTCTAATGAGCAAGGTCTCCTCATTGTATCCTAATGCCTTCCTCATATATTCAAGATAAACCAGAAAACATGTTTTTATCCAACTGATTAACGATCTCATCAGCCGGCCATGAACAATAAAAAGGGCTAGAAATTGTCTCAACCTTTTTTTTTTCTCTCCCGCCCCTGAGACAATCTCGACTTACCTGGGTTTGTTGGCGTGTCGTGGACGATATGGGCAGATCACCAGGAGCAACCAAAGTGGATAGCGTGTCCGGTATCACGTTGAGGGATCGCAGGAGACATTTTGTCCACTCTTATTCCTCCTCCTCCCGCCCCCAGCGGCAGGAGTCGTCTTGGCCCAGCAAATGACCATCGCCACACGTCACTTATATACATTCAACACCACCATCACTGGACACTTGAGTGTCGTGGGCTTCTCATATCTTTTCCACAACTAAAACGCTTGGGACTAAATCCGATGAAAAGATAAACGAATTTATTGGAGCACGGTGGAAGGAAAAAAAGAACTGCCAGCTGATAGTGAATGTCGCACGTGAGGGGTTGGAATACACTGGACAACTCACGTGGGTGACTTCCGGCGACGTCATGCTGTGGAGGAAAATTATTTTCTTGATTTTATTTTTCGTGATTTTTTGGGGGGATTAGGGTGGTCATTATCACCACTCATTTGGCTTTTCGGGCGGGAGAAATGATTGATTGTTGTGCTCAACGTTGGGTCTCAACTAAAGATGCAAATATGTCTGGAACCGGATTATGAACTCGATTGCTCCGAATTTTTTTAGGACTGAATTGGTTGCTATTTGGTTTTAAAACCATTTTTCACTTGAAATAACTCGGTTTCCAATATTAGTTTTATATAACACTAGGGGG
>NW_021680367.1:734952-741132 GCF_001412515.2 Diachasma alloeum | reverse complement strand
GGGGGGGGGGGGGGGGGATTTACGCCCCCTGCTTGCCTCGCTCGCGGATTCCTTGTGACCTTGTGAGCTTTAATTTTGGAGTCTTAATTTCAAGTACCAAATTTTAGAGATACAGAGATCTAATATCTCTCGGGGTGTTGATGTCTTCTCTTTATGCTCTTTTTCCTGTCAGAATCGATATTCCATTTTTCAATTAACTGTTTACAATCATTCACATTGCAGAAAGCAATACGACCGATGAGAATCATATGTCCCAATTTATCAGCTGTTAAATTTTCACGTTACAATAAATGATTTGCTCATGTTCTAATTCCTATGCTCACTGAATAAGACTTCAATCATGATTACAATTCAATTCCTTCTAGAACACACTTTGGAGTGTGAATTTCTGGAATTCAATGTTTGTTGATACTCTGGTAAAAGTGCGTGGCCACACTATTATCAATTTTTAGTTAGTTCACACGGTAATGCAATTAATCTGTTGTTCATCTCATCAATATAATTCCGTGCTTAGAATATTGTCATCTCGTGTTTTCAGCACCAAATTAAAAATTAAAACTTCATTTGGAATATTGAGTCACAGCTTCTTTCTATTCATATCAGAAATTTTGTATTTGGATATTAATATTATTTGTTCAAAATGAAAAAATCGATCATCATTTTCCCTATATTGCATTCGGATTCTCCTATCCTTAACGTCAACAATGTGAGATAATCTCATAATTCTAGTTATTAATTCTAATCAACTTTGTTCGAAGAAAACTTTAGTAACCGCAATATTAAGAAAGTTGAGTTATTCGATTTTCCTCTGACCTAAATGATTTAGGCCCGGTGGCACCATCATCTGTTAACTAAATCGCCAGATAACGGTCTGTTAGTCCATAAGGATTACACATGGATAAATTTATCCTGGGGCAAAAATAGCTAACAGGGCTCGGTGCAACCGGGCCTCAGACAATTATGATTCGTTTATTCATGTTTCATAGAATGGTATTAAATTCTCTTTTGTTTGCAGGCGGGCTTCATGAAAATTCGACACAAGACGATTGTACTCATGAAAACCGCCTTACTTTCTCCATTCACCCAGATCTCCCCCATGTTCGAGTTTTCATTTTCGATCCGAGATGATCATATCACCAATAAATCCGTAACAATAAAAACAATAATTACCTCCTGCCTGGCATCCTCGCCCCATGACCTCACACCACAACAAAAACCCCAGAATCCTCAGAGGTCATGTAATCCGACCGCCCGTCCACAATGCGTCGAATCAAAACAGTCATTCTCATATTTTTTCTCTAGAGTTGCCACCGGTTTCGATGAAACATAAACAACCTCTGGACGTAAACGGTCTGCGAAACATGTTGTGTCTGGAGCCCTCAGTCTCCCCGTCCCGAGCCGATATTTACCAATGCCCCGGAAAAACGTTAGAAATTTATTCGAGAACTTGAACTCAGATATAACGACTCCATCCATTATGCAAATAATCCCTTCTCCACGCGACGATTGAAAAACTTTTTAATTGAATTACGCAAACATTATTCGCACCTCGGTACCTGCGTCCGAGGGAATGATGGAGTGAGTTAATGAAGAAAGTGGCAGAGGGGGAGGGGAATTTTTTTTTTGGGGAGAATCTCACTCGATGAATAGTGAAGAGGAATGCGCGAGGAATTACACTTTCGGAGGGAATATTAATTGACGAAATTTACGGGGATATAAATTTTCAGCGGCTTGAGCGGCCGATGCCGAGCGTGTCAGTGCCGCCATCTTGGGACGAGTGGCTCAAGTGGAAGGGGCAACGGAGCGGACGCCATTTGCACTGGCAGTCGAGCGTTAGCGGCAGTCGGTGTAGGATCGCCTCGCGGTAAGAATTGTTTATCGGGTGATTCGGCAAGTGGTTTAAGGCCCGGGTGTACTATCTTTCGAATGTTATTTGGATTTTTTTCATCTTTCGTAATCCAAAATTGTTAATTGAGTGGTACATCACGTAGAAATTCCCAAAAAATATGATAGAATGATGAAAAAAAAATAGAAAAAATTCGGAACTTTTTCAAAGAGCGTTTTTAGTTGAGGTTCAGAGTAAGTTGAAAAAAGTGGAAATTACAAATATCTGATTCGCTCTGGCAAATTATCTATTGGATGTCATTTTCCATGGTGGATAACAAAACACTAACTCCTCATGGGACGTCACAGCTAGGTATCTCAATTTTCAAAACAGTGGTATGTAGTCATCTGACATTTTTATGTGATAAACGTGTGATTAAAAAATTCTCCAAAATATTACAACTTTTTTCAAAGAGCCTTTTCCGTTATAAACGTCTCTGTGCAGTGTGGAAAAAGATTTACGAAATCAGTCTTCCCCCTGCATGATATTGGGTGACAGGCCGCCATTTGTCACCGTAAATCAGATACATTTTTCAATTTCTTGTTATTCAACTTATTCTGAATATAAATTAAAAATGCTCTTTGAAAAAATTAAGAATTTCTTCTACTTTTTTTTGATTATTCATTAATAATTTTTCAAAATTTCTGCATGATGCAGGACTCAATTGACAATTTCAGATGACGAAAGATGAAAAAAAACATCGAGATAACGTTCGAAAGATAGTACCCCCGGCCCTTAATTGATTAATTAGATTCAAATAATTGAGTAGCGAAACGGTAAACCGGGTCAAGTCGATTTCCACCATTGGCCAGTTTTTGGCGAATATCTCGGCATCTAAAAGAGATTGAAAGATTTTTGTTACGACATTTTTTGTAGAGCCAATTGAGGGTTGTAAAAAAGGTCACAAGAAAATTTTTGCTATCTCTCCTAGATTCCAACATATTCATCAAAAACTGACCAAAGGGCAAAATCGCCTTCACCCGGCTTACCGCTTCGCTAATAGTGAATTGAGAAATTGAGGATTTATGATTTTTGCTTCCGAATGGAAGCTTTGTAATCCGTCGTTTTTTCGGTTCTCTAATTTTACTCGGAGATGACTTGGAACGTCGAGACATGATAATTTCAGACACGAGAATTTCTGTGTGTGCGTGCAAAATTCTGGGAATTTATTTATTAATTTTCACAAACAAGCAGAGGTAGAAGCCTATTCTACCGAAGCTTTTTTACTGTCACTTTTTGTGATACTACTTTCTGTCGTTTTTAATTTCTACCAATTCCATTGGTAGTATGCTTCCGAATGGATCCGTAGTTACCAGGACCATATAATTCAATAACCAGACACCAACCTGATATGAATGATGAATTTGACAGCGTTAATAGAAGTCTAAACCACTTCATAGTCGAAAATAGGAATCTGATCTCAAAAAAAGAGAAAAATTGAAATATCTCGAAAACTTTCAATTGAATGGTACCTATATTTTGATTTGCATCGATAGCCACCACTCGGACGAAAATTTTGAGAGAAAGCAGAATGCATTTGGTTCAGTAGTTTTTGAGATATTAAAGGAAGAATTTTCGATTATAAAGTTAAATATCTCATGAACTACTGGGCCGATTTCGCCCACCGACAATACCAGCCTTCGTTACCAACGGCGCTATAATCATACAAAGTTTGAAGTTTTTATCTCAATTATTTTTTGAGTTATCGTGGATACAAGCGATTTTTTGAAAAAAGTGAAAAAATAGAAAAAAAAATCCATTCTCCGTAGTGGATTCATTAGGTTTTGATGTAATCAGATAGATATCATGGTTATACATATTCTGGGAAAAAATTATTGAAATCGATCGAGTCGTTTAGCAGATATTCACAAAAAACGATTTTTGAGAAAACGCCATATCTCAGGAACCATCCAACCGATCAAGCTGAAATTTTGCACAAATTTGTATGTCATCAAAACCTATCATGAGCCAGAATTTCAGCCCTTTCGCGGGAATAGTCTTGGAGTTATTAACATGTTTCTGGACGAACACACACACATACATACACACGCACACACATACATACGGACATCGGCTAAAAATATCAAATGTCAGCGTTTCAGACCACCCTGAGTCATATTCATGCAAAATTGGAGAATCGAAAAAACAGTGATTACAATGCTTCCATTCGGAAGCAAAAAGGACTAAAGTGAGAGATAAAAATCTGAAATTTTGGCTCATAATTGTTATTGTTTGGGAGCATATCTGGGCGAAATTTCAGCTCAATCGGTCCAGTAGTTTTTGAGATACAGCGATTCCGAAGAATTTTTCTTTTCTCAATATCTCGAAAACTACTGCATTAAATAAACTTTTTTCGGCGTCAAAATATTCCTTATAATAATATCTATCGAATCGGAGATAATGTGCCTGACTGACTATTGCGAGTCGCCCAGTAATTGAGATTTTTCATTTTTGTGATAAAATTGATGTGAACACAATAACGCTTGAAAAAATTGAGATAGGAAGTTGAAATTTGGTAGGATTCGAGCTCTTATTATATTACAAGCTGAGATTTCAGATGGGCGAAATCGAATGAGTAGTTTTAAAGATATTCAAATTTTTGTATAAAACTATATTGTTCAATATTTCAAAAACTAAAAAACCGAGATTTTACATTAAAAATACGAAAAACTTGCGACAGAGATGAGTTAAATTGATCCGGAGTCATCACGAAAGGACTCGATACTGCGTATTTCGAGACTGAGACGAGGCCAAAGATTTCCGGGTTCATTGAGACCGAGACCATCTCTCCAAAGTATTGTCTCGTAAAGTCTCTCGCGGCATCACTATATATACAGCCAGCCTCGTCAATTCCGATATTTGTAATAGAGTTACGAGACACCCCGAAAAAGCGCTTCTAAATTGACCGACCAACCACTCGCGTTCTAATACGTAATGTTTTTTTTAAACCTTGAAATATGAAATATAAATTCCAGGAGTTTCTAGAAAATTCAAGAGAATTCAAAGAGTTTCCATAAAATTCGAGGAAATGCAGAGTCTCTAAGAAAATTGAGGCAGAAGGAAAGATGCTGGACGCATCCACGTTCAACTATAGCTGTATCAAAGCCGCCTGCAATTTTTATTGAATTTTTCTCTCCGCGTAAAATGTTTTCCCCGTCAAAACCTCCGAGATAATCCTCTAGCCGTGTACCGACATCCCTTACCGACCGTTTTCCGCGACAAGTTTCCGCGAATGCCCCCAACGTCGCTGCGATCGCGATTCTGCGCCCAGTCATACCAACGCATGTCATTCCCCATCTACCCGTCCGGCCGTACGCGCGGTAGACACTCGCTCTGCCTATTCATTCTCCACCGAGTGCCTATTTCCCCTCTCCTACCCATCTTCCCCCCACCGCCGTCCCGCGCACCGTTCTCACGCGCGTGTCTGTTACAGGACAATCGGGCGGTCGTATCAGCCACGTGATTCGTGTGACAGGAATGTACCAGTTCTCGACGCAGAGTGACACGAGTAACCTCCTCGCTGCGCTCCAAGTTTAATCGCGGAATGTACAACAGCCAATGCACCTAATGCAAAATAAAATAAATATGGGCCGGAGCGAATGAGCGGAGGTGGAGGAATGAATAAACAAAAAGAGGTACAAAACAGTGTGAGAGTTTGAAGGCGTTTGTGTTTGAGTTCAGTGCATCGGCTGCCATTTTCCGGAGTTGAAATTCACCGACGCAATCTCTGTTGTTTATTCAATTGCACTAATATCACGAGTGCAGCGGAAAAAGCTTTTAAAAATCGACAATCATCGTCGGCAGTTTTTGCGCGATTTTTTTTTTGTTTTTGTTTGTTTTTTTTTCGTTCGCTGTTGTTTGTACCGCGGCTACTGTGTCCTTCGGATAATTACCGGACAATAACAACTGTGAATTTTGGTGTTGTTGGGAGAGTGATATACTGGGTCTTGACGTGTATCTCAAATAGGCGGGAAAACTGCGTTTGAAACTGGACCGCCGACCGAGGTTAGTCAACCCTTTTTATTATTCTGAATTTTTTTTTCGCTGTCTCTCGGCTTGTTGGGGGGTTCTTTCGGGCCGGTGGCTCTTGCGGAGGGGTTTTTAGTCCCCTGGGCACTCGAGACGTGACACGTTGTTCATTAGCAATGACGAGAGGAGTCATCTCGGTGGAAACTCGACAGGGGTTTCATTAATTTTCGAGGGAACGAGATTCCAGGGGAATTGATTACGGCGGGACTCTATCGGCGAGATCTTTTTGTTGGTGGGGCTGATTGAATTCTTTTCCTGGGAATTGG
>NW_021680367.1:722251-734904 GCF_001412515.2 Diachasma alloeum | reverse complement strand
ATGAACTAGTCGGTGGTCAGGGATTCGCGGAGATTTTGGACTGAGCAGGTGTAACTTTGGGTGCGGGAGGTGCGCTCGTTATTTTTTTATTTGAAACGGTTTTTGGTAGTTTTTTTTATTCCGAAAATTTTGTTGGTGGATTTCAACCACTGGTTTTTCCACTCGTAACACCACGAGAGAGAGCTTCACGCACTGAGGGAAGAAATTAGTTCTGCCGAAAAATTGTTTCCTTGAAGAGGTTTTTTGTCGTGTTGCACTTTTTGTAGTTGTAATTGCTCTCGCGAGACATTTATATGTCTTTTGGGTGAATACATTCGTTCTGCAGAGAATTATATGAGGCTCCGGTTTTATCAAGTCAATGTTACTGAGTAGTGTATACATTTGTCCAATAAAGACTTATAATTTCCATGGAACAAATGATAATTTCAAGAGGAAACTACAGTTTTCTTGCCGATAACTGTGTTATTGGCAAAACTAAATAATTTCGAGGGGACAATTTTTTGTTGGGGAAAGAAAAATTCTTTCCTCGTCAATGTATTCTTTCTGTGGTATAAACCTGTGGAGTTTTCTCAGACCAAATGATTGTCGTACAATAGATTATATTTTTTCCTGCCAACAGTTCGATTTCTTCCAGCAATATTTCTGATGACCACGACGAAAATTTAATGTTTGGGAAAGATATTAAATTTCCTAAATCTGCTCCACTCCAGAAAATATTCTCACGTGGAACATGTAGTTTTTCGGCAGAGCAAATTTTTTCCATAAATGAAATAGAGGAATAGATTCATAAATTCTGTTTAAAATAATAACCTGAATTAAAAATTGCCCTTTCTGTCAAAGAGCTGTTCAATAAACAGCAATTTGAAAATGTTTCACGGAAAAAAAATTGAATTGAGTACATTTTATAATAGAATCGAGTATATGCATAAACCTGATTCGAGAATAAAATATACTTGATTCAAGTATATTTCATACTTGGGTGTTTTAATTCGAGGATCATTATTTCGTATCAGTTCGGGTTGCACCAAGCGCTCTCAAGTGTAATATAAGGGTCAGACACTAAGTGTGAGCATATAAGGGTCAAAAAGTGGAGGTTAAAAAATGAGGGTCGGAATATTAGAGTCAAAAACTGAGGGCCTGAATGTAAAGGTGAAGGAATGACGGTCAGAATGTTAGGGTTAAAAAAAGAGGGTCAGAATATTAGGATAAAAAAATTAGGGTCTCGATATAAAAGTGAAAAAGTGGGTCTCAGTCAATGAGGGTCATATAAGGACTAAAAACGGTGATCGAACATAATATATGACTTATATTCTGATCCTCATTTTTTAACCTCCACTTTTTGACCCTTATATTCTGACACTTATGGTCTGAACCTTATATTAAAAAAGCCCTTAAGAGGGCTTGCTACAACCCGGTCTGATACAAAAGAATCATCTTCGAATTGAAATACCCATCCCCCAATTGAGTATAAAATATACTTGATTCAAGTACATTATATTCTTGATTAGAGTTTAAAATATACTCAATTCAGGTATTTTTTTTTTTCATGTTCTCAACCGTTTTCGGAAAGGTTTCATTTCCAAAAATAATATCTGAAAGGTTTTTACACCCCATAGATTAGCGTAATCGGGCAAAATGGGTGTCTAACCAGCGGTTGAGATCGAAAATTTTTCCGACGTTCTAAAGCGACAGGTTTCATTCCCATATCTCACCTCATTACTCAGATATATACACATTTAATGAGCTTGTTTTCATAAAACCGATAACAATCTATTTTTTTTCATGAATATTTTTGATTCTCGTATTATTTTAACGAGTTCCAAAATTTTTCATGTCGAAGGGGCGATCGAGATCTACCCCTCAACCAACGGCTGATTCGAATCTTGCGTGAATGGATAGCGTGAAGTCTAGACTCGGTGTTAAAAAAGCAATTTCGCGGTTTCCAGGGATTTAGGATTTCATTCTTTAAGGAATTTCACTTACAGTTGATTTTTATTGACTCCGTCATTTCCCCTCGTCAATGCAGATAGAATGGTCGTGTGGGTGGGAGTAAAGGGGGGAAAAAACTCCAGGTAGTAATGAGTAGAAGTCTCCGTATACCTTGGAGGCGCCAGTACCCGAACGTAAAGAATTTTCCAGTAATAAAATGCGTTTCTCTCATTATTCAGATATAGAATTGCCAAAAAAATCAATTCTTTGTAAATCTTAATATTATTCGCGTAGAAAAAAATCAATTTGATAGAAAATTCATGCACCAGTGAATAATAGCAAACGAAAATTGACGTGTCGGTCGAAACGACAGTACCCGAACGCTCAAATGGCTCTTGAATCAGTACCCGAACTACCAAAGGGCTTAAACCCGAACGGGGCAGTTTCTTGTGCTTGTATACCACGTTAAAGGATTCTTCTAACGTGTCGAGTTAATCAAAGTCTTTATTCAATTAGTTATATATACAATTGTTATATTTTTCTCATGAAACGTCGTCTTTAATATTTGGTAGTCTGCTCACTGCTCCTAAGCCTTGCCCAGTTTTCCGAGCTGCCAGTGCCTTCTCCAACTCCTCTGCAATGTAATTTTGCTCCTCTCTTTTTTTATTTTTCCCCGGTGATAGATCAATCATTAAACAATAAATTTAATCCTCGGAACAATATATCCTATTTACTAAAGATGAAAGAGACGTGAAGTTGTTTTATATCGAAATATCTCGAAACTGCCTGACCGCTAATCCTTAATTCTGATTGGTCAATGTGTGACACGAAGTTATTCACAAAAAAAACACGCGGCATTTTCAAATTCTTCAGTGGTAAATTTTTTTTTCACGTCATATATATATAATATATATTCCACATGTATATATATCATCGGTGAAATTAATAAATTCTGTCCTTTTATGGAGACCGATTATTTAAAAAAATTGAAGATAATTAATTGAAAATGAAAAATTCTTCATAGATTCTTTTACTCTACTTCGCTATTCACTTCAATCATTAGTCGAATTCTCTTTGATTCATTATCAATATTTGTAAGGTATTCATGAGAAACTGAAATTCAATGAATTCCATTTCTTCATTTCAACAAACGAATAGATCAGCGCGCGCGAGAGCACGCGCATAGATCTTGTTTTGATGAAGAAAAGGATGATAAGGCGCGGGAAAATTTGTTTGACAGGTGAGGTCAAGTGGATCGTTCGAGTATAGTGACGTTTGATTCTTCAATGCGTCAGTACCCGAACACTAATTTTTCTACGATTTCGCGAGTTTCTTTCCCAATTTTTGGATTTCAATCGCTTAATCGACCCTTTTCTTCACTGTAAATAATGATTTTATTTAGTTGTTGCCTGCATTTTCCGTTTGACACACGCCATACCGACCAGCGTCTTTAACCAGCTCGGTTGAGAGATGGCGTCTGAAGGTGTCGTGTCAGTGCAGTCCGTCACAAAATTAAAATTACTAAAAGATTCCTATTTTGAATCTAAAAAATTGAGCTTGGGTCGAACAGATTACAGTTTTCAGTTTCTACCATCATTTAATTAAGAGTAAAAAAGGGAGGAACACTATAAAAAATTATAAATGAGTCACAATTAGTAGTATGCGTTTGTGTGCTTATACTCGTTCGGGTACGCCTACCTTGACGGTAGTAGTTTTATTTTCTTGGTAACAGTCGGTCCCTTGTTACTGGTTTCAGTTTATTTTCCCATTTTTATACCATTTATTTCACCCCTTTTTTCCCCCACGTTTTTATATTTTTTTTTCTATTCGTTTACGGGGGTTGAGTTGTCCAATTGCTGGGTGGAACTGTTGGGTATGTTTGTTATGTGACCGATCGGTTAAATAAAAAAGGGAGGAAAATAGAGCTCGAGGATGGAATACAATCAAATGGCCTCTCTGAAAAGATGGAACAAAAGGGTTAAGGCAAATTGGATTCTTTGGCTTTTGAAAAATATTTTGACAATTTACGGGGAACAATACCTCTACGATCAACGGGGATTTGTTTTTTCGGACTTTTTTTTCGTTGATTGAACATTTCGAATCAGGGGATTTGATGTCAGGGTGGATTTTTTTAGAAAGAGATTGAAAAAAATCGATGGAGCTATGGGAGTGGGAAATAGTGTGGGAAATGATTTTGATGGGCGTAATGTCGAATTCATCTCGCAGGTGGAGAAAAGATATTGAAGATTCGGGAGAGTTTTTGGTAAATTCGATAATTGACGGCAATTAATTTTGATAATTTTTCTATTTATTTTTTTTAATGAGAAAATTCTTAAAAGATTACTGGTTATAACACAAAATATTCAATTCAACTTTCAGAGTTTTTTCATTTTTTTCAACTGCCTCTCGAGACGATTTTCTTTTTAATCAGAAAATTTTGGTTTTACGAAAAAATACAAATTTCTGATTTTGTTTTCGTTTCTGCATTTTTCATGATAAAATTCGTGTGAATTCTTGTAAAAGATGAATTGCAGCAACCTAAAATATTCAATTCAAAATTTAAAAAAAATTAAGAAGTTTCGATTTTATGTAAAAATTGCAATTTCATAATTTCTCTTTTTGTTTCGGTATTTTATGAGAAATTCGTGTGGAAAATTCTCATCAAAGATTCATTATAATAACGTAAAATATTCAATCCATCGTTCAGATTTTTTCAAAATTTTCAATTGCCTCTAGGGGATCTAAAAAAATTAAGAACTTTTGATTTTGTGTAAATAGAAATTTCATAATTTCCCGTTTTGTTTATGTACTTTATGCGAAACTCGCGGAGGAAATCCTTACAAGATATTAATTACAATAAGCTTAAATATTCGAATGAATCTTTCAAATTTTTTCAAATTTTCAAAAACTCCTAAATCGCAATTTTGTAAAAAAAATGAGTTTTCAGAATATATTTCTCGTTTCTGAATCTCAAAAATCAAGCCATTTTAATTCAATAAATTATCCAAGACAATAATATCTAAATTGTAAAATTAATCTTTTCTACCGGAAATTTTTCGGGCTACCGTAACCCGAAAATTCAGCCCTCTCCAAAAATTGCGAAATGCACTCTAAAATCCCATCCCCCTTAGCAAACACAAAAAATCCCGTGAAAAAAAAAGTGTAAAAATTCTCAATAAGAGCAAAATGCACGGTTGTTCGCCCTGGGCGCTCGATTGTACCCAACGAACGGAAGCGTTTCTCAATTAGGCGCATTGTTCCCAAGGCATATACACTGCAGTAATGGTACAGAGACTTCCCCCCACCGCCACCATTTTTTTAACCACTTTTTTCTGTTCCCCAGCGTTGGGGTAGAGTCAGTGCATCGTAAATAACAAAGTCGGACGGCGGTGGGGGTAGGTCTCTTGGTTTTATCGTAACGTGCGGCTCTTGGGGACTTCTAAACCTCGTCTGTGTGGATACTTTATACACAAACACGCCTATACCAATATAAACATGAGTGCCCTCTTCCTCCCCTCCTCGCCGCCGGTTCAGCTACCCCCTAGCCCTCTCGGACTTAATCCCTCCGAGGATTTAAAGTCCGTTCGACAATCACGCAAAGCAACTTTAACTTGTTTGTGTTTAGGTTACATGGATAATACGTAAATGGCTAGGGGCAGTGGTTATAAACTGTGTACATGTATTTTAACAGTGTCGCTCGATGCATCACTCGACTCTTATCGTAATAGCTTTGCCTCGATTATTTGAAGATATGATAGATAGTGGTAGTTTGGAGATTTTGTTTCTGGTTAAATATCTGTAGAAATGGATATTTTAATATTAGGGCTCCAGTTTAATCGAAACGAGTGGCAAATTGCTTTTGTCATAACGTTGTCAATATATTTTCATCACGCTGTGCGAAAAAGTATTTTTTTACTCGCCTTTGGCTCGTGCTATAAACCGCCCACGAGCCAAAAAACTCTTTTCCGCACTCGTAACGAAATATACTATTTTCAGTTATCGTCGAAAACCGATCGGTTACATACATACATATATACATACATCTGCACATAGTCTAAAAATTTCGGATTTTACGAATACAATTTTTCATCACACTGTGCGAAAAAGTAACTTTTTAGGCACGCTTCGCGTGCCTAAAGCGTCCCTTTTCCACACATTGTGATGAAAAATATCGTCCGATACTCGTGGAAAAAGTGTTTTTTGGCTCGTGGGATTATATCACTCGCCTTCGGCTCGTGCTATAAACCTTCCACGAGTCAAAAAACTCTTTTCCGCACTCGTAACGAAATATACTATTTTGTCACTGCTGCTACGTTCAGCCCGTGTCGAAACCCGTTTCGACGTTTCGTTTACTAGTAAACGAAAAGTCGACACTTGTAAACGAAAAGACTTTTCGTTTACTAGTAAACGAAAAATGGCACCGTTTGGCACTCGCTGAACGTAACATCACTAATTTCCATTCGGAAGCAAAAATTATTGAAATATCTGGAAAATCTGAAATATCCGAATTATCTGAAGACAAAAGACTTGTTTTTAAAATTGGAAAAAATTTCGAATTTTGGTTGTTTCTCTTTTAGATGATTTTTAAAATAATTTCAACGGTTGAGAGGATTTTTATAGATAATGATATAGCCATTTTTATAGATAATTCTTCATCTCGGAGACAATCTTTAAGATGACTGACATATTTGGAAATTTATCTCAGACTATTTATTTAAATTTGTAGTAAAATCCAAATTGAGATGACCCTTACCTTTAAGATACTTTTTTAGATAATAAAAAATTTCGAAATTATTTGTAGACAGTTTATCTCACACGCAATAAGAAAAACACGGAAACGTTAACCTCCGAACGAAAACGGAAAAAATGAATCAAGACTCTGTTCACCTTCGAGATTACCTGTAAGATAATAAAAATATCTGGAAGATGATCTCGAGTCATGGAACGCAGCTGCGGAATACTGTGAATTCTGTAACTTTATTATTTCATACTTCACAAAATCACCGTTATCTTTCAGATAATTCTGAAATCCTTTTCAACATCTATAGTTCAAGGCATAGAACTTCTATGTAGACTCCATTTCGTCCGAATGTGTTTCTCTGTTTTGGACCGTTAGAAAATTCTTTTTTAGTTTGAGGAAAAATTTGAAAAAAATAAATCTGTTATTAGAAAGATCTGTGAAAGCATTGAAAAATTGCATTTTTTCAAATATTACGAATATTTTCGTCAAAACTTCGTAAAACTATTACTTTTCCACTTCATTATTTTTTTGCACAAAGTAATCTGCATGCAATTCAATCGAAAAATTGAATGATTGATAATCTCCAAATCCGTATGTGAAATTGTGGATGTCCTTAATAACCCGTGAGCAATGTAGACAGCAAGTCATACTAACAATGAATTATGTGTGATGCAGGATTTATGTCGAGTATTCTATACTAAGTTGATCACGATTTTTATGGATTAATTTCGAGGAAAAATGGTTTGATGGGAATTAAATTTCCCCAGGGATTTCTCTTTAATATCAAGAGAAATGGTAAAGAAAAGATCTGCTGAGGACTTTGATTGGTCTTTTAGGTCCAATCTAAAATTTAGGACAGGGGAGAGGGAAAATGAGGCGAATTTTTATATTTATATTTGTTGAGTTTGGAGGCTTTGTGAACTGTCTTTCATTGCTTTTGTTGGTAACAGAGGTTTAACGAGGTTTTAACTATTTGTGGACTTTAGTGCTTGCGATAAAATGAATAGAGCTTTTTTTTTCTCCGTGTTAGATAATGTTTATGAGTGGTTGTAAAACGTCGAGGGGTTATTTTTGGAGTGAATTGTAGGTGAGCTTTTTTTTTAGATAATGGAGCCTTTGCCTTTTAGTTTTGAGGATTTATTTTTCGGCGTTTGATTTAGTTGAGACAACAGTGAACCCTCATTTCAATATTATTTTTAGATAACACCATTTTTATCTTGAGATTAAATTCGAGATAAGAGCGGATCATTTTGAATTTTATTTTGAGATGATTTCGAGGCCATTGCCTTCATAAAATGTCACGACTGCTGTAACTGATGTCAAGATAACTGGTTTTTATCTTCATTGAATTGATTGAATCTTTCGCTTCGCAATTTATCTCCAGATAGAAATCGGCTCATCTCGAGATAAGTGGTTCGAAAAGCGGTGGAATCCGGACAAAAAATGAAGAATTCAGAATCAATATATTCACGCACCACGACAACACGCTAATGTATAAATAATTAGGAACGAAGTGTGTATAACGCACCGATTGCGTGTGTTCATTCCCAAATTCTTGGATAAGGTCATTAATTGTACAGAGATATAATTAATCATCCATCTCGATTGGGAGAAATCTAACCCCCATTCATTATCTAGAACTATTAGTCATTCGTTATGCTTAATTTATCATGCAATCAAATAATTTATTTACGACTGAATTGATACGAAAACATTTCTGGTTATCTTCCAAATAAATCTTTCTCATACACGATTTTACCGAACTGAAGTTGTCATCTTTCATAAAATCACTAAGTTGTCTAATATTTTTTTAAATAATTCTTCAAATGGACACATGTATGCAGTGCAAGCGGATCGAGATAATTTTAATCTTCGAGATGATCTAAAAAATAATTGGAATATCTAGAAAATTATCTTGGGGTAAGGGATTTGCATCTGAAATTGTGAATCCTTGCGCCATTATTTTCCAGATAGCAATTCTGTATTGAGATTATCTTCATCTTTCAGATAATCTTGAAGATGAATCGAAATATTTAAATAATGTTTCAGCTCGATTAACTGTGCAGTATTCGACAATTACAAACTTAATCTGTAAGATGATCCCAGAGAAAACTTCAACATATAGATAATTATCTTGAAGCTCATCAAATAAGATAAAGTTGAACATATCACAAACCCCGACTTTCAAGTAATCTTAAAGGAAATTATCCCATTTAGATAATCATTCGCATCGAATTCAGATGATTATCTGCCTCATCTAAATGCCTGCAATCGAGATGATTATTTCATATAGATAATGATTTAAAGTCGTGCAACTTTGTGAAATTTCAATGGGTTGCGCCTCCTTTTCTACATCAATAATTCTTTCACCATAACCCCAGAAACTGCGGTTGATCGATTTAATCTTTCTAATCCCGTGGAGTTACGCCTGACGCCCGAGATAACTTATTCACTCGTGAGTTTGAGGTACTGTTTCTTGCGGTGGAGTAATCTCGGCCATGTCAGGCGACTCACGTACCTATACTCTCTACCACACAAAGACAAAGTGAGAGAGGAAGACGGCAATAGGGCTGAATAAACTTTGATATTATATGATTTCCTCCTGAATTAGCCGATTGCGCATGCGCCACGGGTCCCTCATTACACGCATTTTCATTGTACACTGTTTGTCAGTGTATATTTGAAATTGGCTAAATGGAATTGTAAAGTTGGTAACATCACTGGTGGTTACCAACTACCACGATGGAATCAAATATCTCAAACATTATGGAGTGAGTGAGTAAAACGGGAAACGCCAGCCCACAAGGTGATTGATGGAATTCGGCCAAACGTAATCGCCTAGAAATGCTAGTGTACCGCGGAATTATTTGAGTATAATTATGACATTTGATATAGATGAGTGAGCCACACAGGATGGAGATCTGATTTCACGCTGTATTGTCTGCATTATTTCAAATTAGTCATGAATATGGGTCTTTGCCTTAATTTGCATTTGTGGATTGCCAATTTGAATATTAAATTCATATGGATTTTTGGGTTCTGGACTGTTGGGGATCTTTGTGGTTAAAAACTCATCAGGATGACGTATTTTGTTTGATGACATGAGGAAGAGGTAAAAGTCTACACTGAGAAAACATAATTTCTAATATCTAAAATATATTGAGACAAGTAATTTTTCTTCAATCGTTTAATTCTTTCAAGCATCTCAACGTACGCGGCCCGAGAAAGGTCAAAGATTTTCTAAAGGGGTAACAGAAATTTCTGATTCCTCAAAATTTTAAACTAGTTTCCTACAAAAAGTTATGGTTATTTTGCTAGACCAAATCATCTCGACCTTTAGAATGTGATGATCAAGATCAACGTGCATTGTTTTTGAAAAATATTGATAACTGTTTGTAGGAAATCAGTTTGCACAACTTGCACATCTTCTGCAGCATTATGTCATAATCAATGATTATTAGTTTCAGTTTTCCAATTGAATTTTACCGATAATAGCCAATAAATTGTGACGTGGGAAAAGAAGAGTGATATAAAATAGTGACTAGCGGTCAGAGTGGAAACCATTATTCACTAATGAATTTTTAGGTTAGAATAACTTCAATATAATCCTTCGAAAAGTTCTAAACAGAATTATAAATTAATATTAAAAAAGCGCTTGTCAACACTTCGGTTTTTCAATAAGCTTTGTCTTTTCAATGAAGAAGATTTACTTAAAAGACAAGAGAAACCTGCTGATTCTTCAAAATTTTAAACCAATTTCCTACAAAAAGTTATGGTTATTTTACAAAACCAAATCATCTTAACCTTTAGAACGTGATGATGTAGATCAACGTACGATGTTTTTGAAAAATATTGATAACTTTTTGTAGGAAATCAGTGTGAAAATTGTGAGGAATCACAGATCATCTATTACCCCTTACGAGAACAACCCACCTTTTTCAAAATAACAGCCGAAAATTTTTCGAATTGTTAACCTCGTGGATGTTTTTATCATCCCTGAATTTAATCTAAATAAATCTACGTTCATCAGCAAAAATTTCCTGTCCATCCAACCACACCATCCTCACTCCCAAATTCTCATCGTGATTTTACTTCAGCTTCATAATTTCGACCCATAGCTATTAACCGTTCACTTTTATGACGGCGTACTCCGTGGAAGTTTATATCTCCCCTAAATTTCACCGAATAATTCATTCTCATTTTATTGTTTGCCATTTTAATCAATCAGAATTCATGACCAATTTTTTACCACCAAAACCAATAAAATCCGAACCCGTTGTTTAGCATTTATGTCCTCCCGCCCTATCTCCCATGTTTATCGATGATACGTGGATTGATACGTTAGTACACCGTGAAATTATTTGAGGATAATTATGACATGTGATATAGATGACTGAGTGCCGAGGGGAGAACGATGCGATTTCACACGATATTGTCTATTATCTGAAATGACAGTTGAAACTGCATCGGTGTGTGTATGTGGTTGTCTCTCTTTTCAAGTTGAATTTCCGTTTCAACTGCTTTGGCGTTTTAACGAGTCTCAGTTATTATTAACGTTTGGATTTATTCATAATGGTTGAAATTAAATGTATACTTTTCATGCGTTATTAATTAATATTATTTGGGTCGAACCGGTGATTTATTTCAGGTCAATGGAGTATTTCGGGGAGGGATGACGATTATCGGGTATTACTGAATTAAACAGTGCAATAATTTAATTGGTTTGTTGGAAAATATTCAATATTTAATATTTTGACTTTCGTTTCGGAAAAAATGACGGTTTTTAAATGTTGAGATGACATTACCCTAACAAAATAAAAATGTCAGATGTTGGAAGACAACAGGTGAAGATTTGTCGAAATAATTTTCGAGATGGAATCTAGATGAATAGATGACCGTGAATTTAAATAGATGATAATTAATAGTCTAGATAATATTATCTTGGCTAGAAAAAATAATATAGAAGGCCAGATTCCGTGGTGAACACAATATATAAATTGATTTCGGCTTAATCAGTACTGAGACATAAATCAGATAAGTCGTTGACGGTAAAGATAACAGTAGATAGAGCAGATAAAGATAGTAAGAGAAGATAATGGGTAAAGATAATACATGATAGATGTAGAAAATAAATAGCAGCAGATACTCACGATCTTGAGATAATTTTTTAAATAAAAATTCATCTAAATGAGATGAATAGCTCTAATAGTTAAAGATAATAGACGAGTCTGATAGATGGATGTAGCAGATGAAATTCTAAATGGAGACGGATTAACAAATGGATTATCCAATAGAAAAGGAAAAAAAATAGATAAATAGATACTTTAAGATTAATCAGAAAGACAATTTCCATTTTCCCAATTTTCTTAGAAACTATTTCATCAACATAGATCGTGGTACTGAGTTCTTCGCCGCATTTTTCCTAACCTATCCAACTATATGACTATTTTGACTCAATAATTTCCGACATATTAAAAAGATAAATAGATGGCAATTAACAGATAAACATAATATCATAAAATAATGAGTAACGATGATTCAGGACTGACGATGATGAATATAAATAGATACAAACAATCTCAAGACAACATTGAGAAACCATCATCTGAACTAGATACCCCAGTAAAGATAATAGATAACCAAGACAAGATAATAGATAAATTAGTTGAATAGAACTAGCAGATAAAATAATACATGAAGATGGATGAAAGGTCAGATAGATAATCAAATAGATAAATAGATACTTCAAAATTGATCACTGACACAATTTTTTTGTCCATCTCACAACTCATTTCATTGAAATAGACAGTCGACTGATTTTTTCGCCTCATTTTTCCATATCCATCCAACTACATGACTCTCATCTCTCCATTCAACATCAGTTTCGACAATTTTTCAATTCCACCCCGCTCCCTCCCCCCATCTCTTTATTAATTGAATGAAAACCAATTTACGTGATTTGTCAATAGCCAGAAAATCGAAA
>NW_021680367.1:709597-722149 GCF_001412515.2 Diachasma alloeum | reverse complement strand
CCCCCCTATTTCATCATTGAACGATATACCTACATCCATATGCATATATTTCTCGGGGCTTCATGCTTTACCTCATTCCCATCTACGCTCAGTCACGGTGTATTATTGGCGTGCTCGTCGAAATTGCAATTACAAACTGCACCCCGCCACTTCTCGTTAACCGTACTCGGAAGGAAAACATTTCGAATGTGTAATGAGGGCCACCCACAGCACCCGTTTTTCCCAATTCCTCAGTCCGCTTGCGTATAGCTGTATCCTTTTAGCCATATCCATTTTGCCTATTGTATTTTTATGTACTTTTGCAATTTTCCGCACGTATCCCCACCACTTCTCACGTTTTCATGATACCGCGTTTTACATATTCATTTTTTTTTATTAGCTACCCTCGGTGGATTTTTTTCTTTCATTGTTTTCATTCGGTGGAATAAAATTTATCGGTAGAACCGGTGATTTTGCGGGGGTAATTAACAATTTTCTGGGAGTTTTTTTTTTTCTGCGTGGATTCGTAAAAGTTTGATGGTGTAATTAATTTTGAAAACTGAGGGTGGTTAATTGGAGTTTAAAGATTTTTTTTATCAGTGCGGGGGATGAGAAGCGGCTCGTTGGGTTCGCAGAGAATTTCCGCTGGAAAATTCAATATTACGAATCATTTTGCCACACTCATTCCTGGAATATGGACAAAAAACGATTTCAGCATTAAATTATTATTATTTTTTTTTTTCAACTTTTTATCAATTAGGGGTTTTCACTTGTTTTTCCCTATACCATATTTATTTTCCTAGCTCAAAACTCGATGTTTTCACCGCTGAAACCATGTAAAATAGCCATAAGTTAACAATATATACTCTGCTGTCTTGTGGTCTTATGGACGTGACTAAAAATCATTAAAAATTGAAAAAAATAATTTTTTCAACCCACTAGTGAAAATCAGAAATAAATTTCAGTAGCGAAGTGGTAAAGCGGTTCAAGTCGATTTTGACTATTGGCCAGTTTTTAGTGAATATCTCGGAACTTAAGGCAGATAGCTAAATTTTTATCAAGACCTTTTTTGTAGCACTCAATATTCTCTAGAAAAAAGGTTATTACGAAAATTCCATTATCTCCTTTAGATTCGGAGATATTCTTCAAAAACTCAACTAAGAGATAAGTCGACTTGAACCGCTTTATCACTTCGCTACTGATTTAAAAAATCGATCTTTCAATCTTAAAAATTTCAAAAGGTTTTCTCTCAATAGTGAAGAAAGATCGTTCTTTCTATTATCTACATGATGGAGAAAGTGAAAAGAGGGAGAGAAACGTGATCACCGCGAAAACAGAATTTTTAATTTTTCAATGTCTAGGGAAAATTATTGGAGTTACGGGCAGAATTGGAATAATAACTCTGTGAATTTAATATGACTGTGATTCTTTATTCAGTCGTATGCAGAAGACGCATTTCGATCTTTACTCCAACTCCGACTATTATATCGGAGACTAACATCAGGAAAATAAGGACCAGTATATTGGACCACATGGAACGCATTTTCTCTTTGTCCTTTGTTCGATGTTTTGTTCTGAGAATTTGTAGTCGCCCGCCATGCGGTCGCCCCGTAATATAAACACAGTTTATAGTGTGACACTGAAATATGTCGAGCTGTGTAGAGATTGATTTTTGAATATTGTTTCGTTCCATGAAATATAGGAAAAATTTTAAAATTGATATATTTTTTGGAATAATGAACCAATGCCCATAAATTCAATTCCTATTCTCACATTTTCATAGAATACATTAAAAAATAGCAAAGAATTCAAATCGGCGATGGAAAATTTTATCGGATTATTATTATGTAATGTAATAATATTTCTCATGTTTAAAGGTTTTTTTTAACCTCATTCTTCGCTAACAAATATTTTCTCCTTTTCCACACACATCGTGACCAATAAAAATCCGCAAGCTTCATGTAAAATATATGTGAAAGCCGCAGGACTGAAGCTGAACAAACACACCATTATGGCTATAACCTTGTAAATATTGTTACTTGCATCTATTATTTATACTTTATAAACATCGTTAAAATTGAAAAAAAAATTATTTCAATTTCTCGGAAACTGTTGGAGTAAAGCAGGTCATCATATTGTGTTTTTACACTATTAGAAATGTTTTGAAATTCCATGGAAGATATAGCAAATCTCATGAGAGGACATTGAATCAGATTTAGGGAAAAAATTGTTATGAAATTTCGAGTTTTAAGGGGGGACTTTTCATACGTTGAAGATCGATTATATAGATCTGAAAACGAATAATTAGTGCAACAAAAATTTTTTTTAGTGTTCGTTTGCCCGAAAACGCTTAAAATGCCAAAAACAGTCCAGCCTTCAATTTTTGAGCTACGAAGGATTTTTTTTCAAAATTTTCGGAAAAATATGTGGAATAACAATTATGAGCTATTTTTTTTTTAATTCGCCTCTTACATGGCTAAATTTGCTTTTTTGTATTTTTTTTACACAAATAGAGAATTTTTTATATGAAAAAGAACCGAAATCAGCTGTGTACGAGTCGAATTCCAAAAAACTGGCCCGTCATTGTTGTCCCACACATTTTTCCGGAAATTTTGAAAAAAAATTGGAGGTTCTGAACTGTTTTAGCATTTTAAGCGTTTTCGGGCAAACGAACAATAAAAAAAAATTTTTTTTTTCACTAATTATGCATTTTCAGATCTATATAATCGATCTTCAACGTCTGAAAAATTTCACTCCAATATACCCACGACTTTTAAAACTCATAGTAGTTTCCCCTTGAGCAGAGTTCACGTAAATTCATGAGTTTTCAGTGGGAGTGAGATGGAAGTTTTCACGACGTGATTGAATTTGCAGTGGAACATGAATATTTAGAAACAAAATGACATGAATTTTCAATTTTTCCCCGAGTTTTTGTTTTTTTTTTATTTTCACAGAATAATTGAACTGAAAAGTCAAGTATTTTACTGATTTCTAGATCATGTGAACAGAAAATCAATGGAATATTTGATTTTCCAATGACAACATTTCCTGCAATGTCAGCGGAACTTGAACGCAATGAAAATTTCCGGATTTTGGCACGCAAAATTCAGATGAAAATTTTTAACAGTGGCCCACCACTTCCCACGTTTTCATGATATCGCGCTTTACATATTTATTTTTTTATGAGCTACCCTCAGTGTATTTTTTTCTTCTATCCACTGTTTTCTTTCACTCGAAAAAAAATTTATTGCCAGGACCGGTCATTTTGCGGGGGTAATTAATAATTTTCTTGCAGTTTTTTTTTCTGCGTGAATTGGGGAAAGTTTGATGGCGTAATTAATTTCGAAAATTGAGGGTGGTTAATTGGAGTTTAAAGAATTTTTTTACTGCGGGGGATAACACTCGGCTCGTTGGGTTGCCAGGGAAATTTCTGCTGGAAAATTTCGTCCCACTCATTCCCAAAGTTTTACTAATTACTCGGAAACTGTTGGAATAAAATATCTTTTTATGCTGTTTTTCGGATGATTTTTCTCTGGCTATCGATAACAATTCGTTTCATCTTTCAATTTTCATTTTGCAGCTTTAATTAACGGCTGGTATTATTGACGATCTTGTTATGGTGATTATATTTCATTTTCAAAAACCGATAACAACAATTCATATAAAATCAATGACCAGAGTCCATTGTTATAACCTTCATTGAATTAAATAATGGTTTTTTGAACTTTTGGAAAAATTCACCGTTGATGGAATGACTAATTTTGATAATTGAGACTGCGTTTAATGATTTCGAGAAATGGAGAAATCGATGGGCGGTTTCTTCCGATTGTTTCTCATTAACAAAGAAACCGATAACAACATCTCATATAATGAATTCATTCAATGGCCAGAGTCCGTTGTTGTATTGTTCATTAAATTAAATGATGTAATTTTTAATGAAAAAAAAAAAATGGAGAGGATATAATGGACTTGTAGAGGAATAAATGCAGAAGAATAATTCTGAATTTCATTGTATAGTAATAAACCTCAGCCAACAATGTTCAACTATAATTGATACAGAAACTTTGTTTTGGGGAAACAATCTCATGCTATCCGGGTGTGTTGGTTCCCACAGTTTCCGGTACCTCGGGTTTCACCTATTAATGATTGAGCGGAAATTATAGACACACGGGTTATATACGTTATATTATACATTAGTTGGACCTCTCGTGTACATGTTCATATTATACCCCGGAACAGCGTTTGAATACTGGTTTTCGGTGAAGTTGAAGTTGCTTGGTGACATTAATGTGCATGATAGCGAGTTGGTAAAATGGCTGATGCAGGTGATGTCGCGGGTGGCAGTTCTTGGCTCGCTGTTACAACGAGAATATCGATTTTACGGTCATGTTGAGATAAAATCGAAATAGTTTCGTCTCAGCTCGAATTTCATATTGGCATAATAACCATTGCGGATTTTTAGTTGCGTTGGAATTTTGTGATAATTAGATAATTAGATGATAATCTAGAGATAGTCATCTAAAGATGATGCTGAAATAAGCATCATGTTTTTGAGAGGTCTGAATAGCCTGTCGCTTAAATAGTTGGAATCAACCTTCACCCGGCTAAAAAATTCGATTTTGGCGAAAGTCGACTCTCCCCCTGAATAAATCCAAGATCTGACACTTTGACCCTCGTGACCCTTTGACCGACTTTCCCCCTGAAAAAATCCATGATCTGACACTTTGACCCCCGGTGAAAAAAATTTTCTTTCAATTTTCACTTTTTCCACATACTTTTGAGAGTTCTGGATAGCCCGTCGCTTAAATAGTTGGAATCAACGTTCACCCGGCTAAAAAAATCGATTTTGCCGAAAGTCGACTTTCCCCCTGGAAAAACGGAAAATCGGACCCTTTGAAAATTTGAAAAAAAAAAAAACTTTCAGTTCTCACTTTTTTCACATACTTTTATATACGTGCGTGTAACCGCATGGGTTTCAGTTGACTATAGTCAACTGGAAAGTAGCGGGTTTCGAGCGCCTACCCACACTCAACTAAAACCCGAAATAACGCATGACGCGCATGCGCATCACCTATTAATAGTATATTACGCAACAAGTGCGTAATGGGTTTTTTGGCTCGTGGAAAGTTGTAAAACGAGCCGAAGGCGAGTTTTACAATCCCACGAGTCATAAAACACCATTACGCAAGAGTTTCGTCTACTATTTTATGTCATAGGGCCCAGAATCGCTCGGTAGAATCGCGGATTCTGGGCACCTATGTCATAAAAAAGAATACAAGGAAGGAAATCTAACCTCCGAATAGTGAATACATGGAATGATTGAAAAATGAAAAGGTGATTTTCGAAGCAGATAAAATGAGCCAAAATCGTATAATTCCTGATAGTGATAAAGAGTTAGGCAGTGAGGAGGATTTATTTACTGATGAGGAGTTGATTGGTGATGTGACATTTGAAGAAAATGGAAATGAAATATTCTTCAATGAAGCAACAGCAGGATCGCCAAAAACTCCTTCTTCAATGAAATACTGTAACTTAACGGCTTTATTGAATTCTAATGATCAAAATAATGTTAAGGAAATACAGAGAAAAATTATTTTTCGCTTTTCAGAGACATATCACAGAATTCACCGAAACTTCACTGAAATTTGGTGATTGATTTCTAGAAATTAGTGATAAGTCATTGAGAATTCAGTAACGAAAATGAAATTGTTCAATCACACTTTTTTATAATTACTTTTTTAAATAGATGGGATCTTTTTTCTTCAACCCCCGCCCCACCGGGGGCTTCGTCCCTTGGACCCCCTTTTTTCGTGGGGGGCTTCGCCCCCCCCCTCCTCCCCTAAACTTCATTGCGCACTTATCACATAAAATAGTATACGCAACACGTGCGGATAGCAGGCGGTATCACCGCCCTCGTGAATAACCGCCTGCTTTCCGCACTAGATTCGTACACTGAGAAAAAAAATTTCTAAGAAATAGAAATTCTATGATTGATCCAAATCGTTCATCGATTGAATAGTCGCAAAAGAAAATGCTATTGTAAGACACAAATATCGATTTGAACTAAACCAAAATTGGATTGTATGAAATCGATTTTGTTATAGTATAGTATATTTTGTTTATTCTATCGAATTTAGAAAATACTTGTTTTTGCGACAAAATCGATTTCATACAATTCAATTTTGGTTTAGTTCAAACGCTTCGGATTTGGCGCAAATAATTTTTTTTTCACAATTGCAATGGAAAAATAATCAGTTCAAATGATGAAGAATTGCGTTTGTCGTAAACAAGAAACTGCGCTTCGCGAAAGTCTCGCATCAATGAGTATCCAACAATATGTTCCTCATAGGCCAAATGAGTATTTTATTGCATCTATGAATTCTGCTTTCAATCGAACAGATATTCTTTTGCGGGATATCGTGACGCTGATAAATTGGATAATTATATGCTTTATTCGAAGAAGATATCTGATAATACAGACATTGCTTTGTATGTACTGAAAAGTAGATAGCAACAAAAAAAAACTTTAGACAACTGATCTCATTCTTTTTCAATCGAAAACATTAAAATTAAATCGATATTTGTTTCTTACAATAGCATTTTCCTTTGCGACTATTCAATCGATGAACGATTTGGATCAATCATAGAATTTCTATTTCTTAGAAATTTTTTTTCTCAGTGTAATGTACTATTGAGAGTTCTGGATAGCCCGTCGCTCAAATAGTTGGAATCAACGTTCGCCCGGCTAAAAAATTCGATTTTGGCGAAAGTCTACTCTCCCCCTGAAAAAATCCAAGATCTGACATTTTGACCCTCGTGACACTTGTGACTCTTTGACCGACTTTCCCCCTGAAAAAATCCAAGATCAGACACTTTGGCCCCCGGTGAAAAATTTTTTTTTCACAAAGAAGAATAGAATAAATTTGAGATGATTCAAAAATAAAATTACCACATTTTATCTACTTTAAAGATATTTTTGTAAAACCAAAGTAAGATAAAATTTCTGTTGCTGTTTTATGAATGAAAAATTTATCCACATAACAACGATGTTAAGATAATTGTACAATGAATTCTCAAAATTCTACCATTTAGACATTTCAAAATCCCTAATCACAAACTCAATTTTGTTTCCATTTCATAAATTGAACCCGATCGTTACCCAACTCAATTCCTTTATTTATCTCATTTCATCCGGCGAAAAACAAGGAGGAAAAAAAAATTGAAAAAAATTTCTCTTTATTTAAACCGACAGTACACGGATAATCGGGCGAACGCGCGGAGTGTGGATATATACTTTCCAATTAAATCGAAGGTTCGGATTTAACCCGATATCCGTATCATGGAGGGTCCAGTTGGATACTAACACATATAAACCCCAAGCATTATACCCCCTCACCTCTTACTGAACGCAGTAGCCTTGCGCTGGTAAAAATAACAGATCCCTCGAGCAAAGTACATATACAAGATAGGTAAGAGTGTATCTTTCGTTTAGATGGATAGAGAGGTTGGGAGACGGGCGGGGTGGGAGGGGATAGTAGTTTCGCTCAGGGTTTTTTGTAATAAAATAAACAGGAAACGAGAAGCTTTGCCAATGCTGGCTCTTGTGTGTACGAAAACGTCAGTTGAAAGCAGAAAAGGATAAAGAACGAATAAACCAAATAATGGGGTGATTAGCCGCTCATTAATCTCGTTTCTATGCGAATTTCTGTATTCAATGTGGATGGGCAAATTTCAGGAGAGTGAAGTAATGGAGATTGAGAAAATCCATCGGAACTGTGGATTTTATTCTAAACACGACGCGAGTCACGCGTAAAAATTCAATTGTTAAGGTCAGAGCCAATTATTTACAATTATTTTTTTATTCCTTCCGTCCTCTTCATTGGGCACATGGCCCTCTTATATCAAAAGAGAATTTCTTTCATTGGTTCCTCCTAAAGAATTGTTAGTTCGTCATTTGTTTGTCCTGAATACACTGCTGTCATCTGGAATAATTGCAATCTTTGACTATTTTCTTTTAATTGATTATCAATCAATTAAAATACAAAAAAAAATTGTTGCAATTATTCAGGGAAATAGCACTGTTTTGAGAATGAATAAATGATGAACTAACATTTCCTTAGGAGGAACAAGTAAAAAAAAATTTTTTTTTTATTATAAAAGGGGCTATACAGCCTCCTGAATGAGACATCTTATGTCATCTAGATTTATCTTCTTCATTTCAAATGATGTATCTCCGGAATAAGACACCCGCAAAATTATAGATACGCCTCGGGAATTTGATTCTCAATATTTGACATGAATTACGTTTTTCGAGTAAAATAGGAAAATTTCATCGGGTTCATATTCCTCCTCTACGAAATTAGAAAACATCTTGAAAATTATCCACAAAATGAGATAAATATAATGAGATTATTGAAGAATAAGTATCTTATCTCATCACATCTTGTAGATATTTTTTCCAAATATTTGGACTAAGATAACTGAATAAAAAATCTTACTTCATCCACATTTTTCTTCTTTATCTTGAATTGCGTTTTTTATCTTGTAAGATAAAAAACTCATACTCATAATTCTAGATACGCCCCGGAAAATTTGATGGAAGTTTGTCAATTTTTCATCATAACTTACGTTTTCCGAGTAAAACGGTAAAATACCTTCAAGTTCATATTTCTCTTTGTCAAAGTGAAAAAAAGTGAAAATTATCTACAAGATGAGATAAAATGAGATGTGATAACTGAAAAAAAGTATGTTATCTCATCTTGTAGTCAATTTTCGAGATATTTAGGTCAAGATAACAGAATAAAACATCTTATCTCATCTAACTTTGGCTTCTTATCTCGAATAATATATCTCATCTTGTAAGATATACTCAAAATTCTAGATACGCTCCGGAAATTTGATGGAAGTTTGTCAATTTTCAAAATAAATTACGTTTTTTGAGTGAAACACGGAAATGTTTTTGAGTTCAAGTTCCTCTTTTCCAAAATTAAAAAAACAGAAAATTATCCGCATGATTGTAAAATCATCTTGAGATCGCATTATGTAATCAGTGATTATTGTTCCTGGTTTTTCAATTAAATTCAATCAATAATATCAGACAAAGTGTGATGTGCGAAAAAAAATGTAAAACAAAATTGATGAATTTTTAGGTTCGAATAATTTTAACGTAACCTCGCTTCAATTACAAATTCTGTAATTTCAACGGTTAATAATTTAATAATAAAACGAAGAATTGAGATAGAAATGAAGCCCAGTTATGACGAGAAAGAGACGTGGCAAATTGAATTTCCTTCTATTTTAACAGTGAGAAAAAATAATCCAACTGGAGTTTACAACGTAGAAATGCATGAGGCAGTGTCCCAGTGGCCGTGTACGAGAGGCTTAATAACCGTTGGATGGTTGGGAAGCGGCCTGGGTAGGAGATTGAAACTATAATTTCAAGTGCGGTAGAGCAGTTGTTATAAACGTACCCAAAGCCCATTGAGCCAATCACGGCAATGACCAAATGCTTCTCATGTCCCTCCAACCATTTCCCATTTTGTAACTATAATTTCTCCCTCTCTCTCGCTCTCTCTTATCATTCATCTACCTAAGGTACTTCAAACACACTCTGATATTGTGCTATTTCAGCGAGTTGAGGGTCTCATTAGAAAACAGAATAGAACCAGAACAATGGATGAATTGTTTCTCTTTATTTTCTCGTCGATTCACAATTTTGAAATTAGCCAAAAAACAATACGACGACACATTTTATCCAAACCCTTCCCGCGATGAAAAACAAGTGGACGATTGTATTTTTTTAATAAATGAGTATAGTTATTGTTACTAATAAATTAGCTATTTGCTTCCGCGTGGGTTCTCTTTTTTAAAATTCTTGTTTCACTATTCTCTTCTTCTATTTTTTCATGTCATAGTACTATCATCGATTGAAATGTCATCAAAATTTTGCGTGTTATTTCGTTCTGTCAAATAATTCTGCATTCAGACCCTCTCAAGACTCGAATTCGTTTTCAGTCCGGGTTTAATCAAGGTTCAATCAAGGTTTAATCAGTGTATAGCCGGGGTTTAATCAGGTTTTATTCAGGATTTAGCCAGAGTTTAACCCAGGTTCTGTCAGAAGTTAGTCGGAACCATGAATCAATATTAATAAGTATTCAACATAATAGACTGCTACCTGAGTTTAATAGAGATAGAGATTTTTAGATAAAAAGCTCATGACGGTATTGTGTAATTTGATAAGCAATGATGCTGTTCTCAC
The DNA here is from genome assembly GCF_001412515.2 of Diachasma alloeum. NCBI lineage: Eukaryota > Metazoa > Arthropoda > Insecta > Hymenoptera > Braconidae > Diachasma > Diachasma alloeum. Next base: position 711,912 of record NW_021680367.1, on the reverse strand, counting down.
CATTTTTCAACTTAATTAAGAAGCCATTGAAATATACTTTTCAAGCCCTGATTTAATAGCTATTACTAATGATTCTTTCAGTAATCATGAAAAAACCGATTTTCTCTTTCAAATCGCATAAACAATGTGCTGTAACTCAACAACCAATTGTGTGACCCCATCATATTCTGATAGAATCAAGAGGATATTGATATCAATTTTTTTAGTCATGACTAATTCCATTTTGAGGATAATTTTTCGAGTGATCGTTGAAAAATCTAATTTTAATTGACCGGAGAATATTTTCATGAATCAAGTAAAAACCTTCTTTGTGAAAACTAGTTTTTTCTCTCAGTGTACAGACATCATCTAAAAATCGCATATTCGGACTTTAGATCATATTTAGTTAACTTAACCAAAAAATTGGAAACTTGAGCAAAAACAATTAACCATTGAGTTTTTATTTTTAGAAGGAAAATAGGTCGTCATATTGTCTTTTATCTTCTCACGTAAGAGGTCGACGTTTCATTATGCGTTTGAATAATTTTTTTTTTATCGGCGCACATTTTGTAGTTACTGCGGACGGTTGAGCATGCAGAAGTGCAAGGGGAGTATTTATTACGCCGTATGGGAAGGTACGTGCCGTTGCAAACCAAAGAGAGTACTCAGGTTGTATCTTGGTGTGGTTAGTAACGTACATAGAAAGTTTTAGGGTTTTCCCCGTGGTGGGGGTGGGTTAAACGAGGAGGGCTAGAGGCGAGTGAAGTGAGTCTTGAGTGTGCTGACCAGAGGGGTTAGTGTTTTCAATTCGAATGGAGTTTATTTGAGTTAGGAAAATGATGTAACCGAGTGAATCACCCCGAGAAATTGGTTTTTAGTGGGGGAAAAAAATTCAATTATCGGCTGGGGATTGCTGCTGAGGGGAATTTAAACATTTCTGATGGTAGGTCAGGGGGATTACCAGCGAATAATCTTTTCCATGCTATCTGAAGAAAATGAATCAAAAACAACTTCGGTTTTTTTGAAATTTTTTTGGATTTCGGAAACTTGGGGAAATTAATTAGTGCCAAAAATATGCTTTCTTTGAGTTTATATTCCTCTTTTTCTCCTTGAAAAAGTAGACTAAATATGTGGAAAATTATCTACAAGAGGAGAAAAGAGTAAGCAAGATAAGATAACGACTGAAAATGTATCTTATCTTAGCTGGCCTCATTTTATTTCATCCTATCTTGTAGATAATTTTCCAGATAGTTTTTCCCAGATAATTGAAAAAGAAAACATCCATTTAATCATTTTTAACTTTTCAAATGTAGCTCATCTGCGAAGTTATCTATCTAATCATCTATTAGTTGCGATAAAATGACGTGAAATAACATATATTTTTCCAGATAATTGGAAAAAAGTTCTTTTGTATCTTGTAAGAATTTCTGGATATATTTTTATCGGCTATATTTTTTCCGATATTTATGGAGGAAAAAGATGAGATAAGATAACCAAATGATCTATCATTTTTTTATCATCTCGTAGCGAGTTTTCCGTTTTTTCATTCATTTATCATTCATTTCTAATATACAATATATTTTTTCGTGATCAGATAAAATGAAATATTTCATCTTAAATTATATTTCCCTTGAATTTATATCTCTAAAATATAACTCGAGTGAATAATACTTTTTCCCCGTGTACTTCCGACAAATGAGGATTTCTCATAATGAAAATTACCATAATAGCATTTCCACACTCTCCAGTAACGCTCCTTGAAACACACTCGAATTCACCTCCAGTGGTGCATTTGCTAGTGTTACATTTGTGAAGAGTAGTTGTAGTCGAGGATGGGACAAACCGACTGCGAGTAGTAGCGTCCGGTTTGTCACAGACGACCCTGAAGAACGCCCACGGGCGCAAATGCCGGGTCTTTGCTCGGGTCAGTGTCTTCAGTTACATTTATACATACCTATACTTATGTCATACGATGAGATAATGATCGTTTCGAGTGGACCAGTGTGTCTGACCGCAAACTACACGAGGAAAAACACTCCTCCCACCTTCTCATTTCTCCCACCACCACGTTCACCACTCATTCTCTCCCTCCAGCACTGAAAAGGTTCCAACGCGTTCATAATTCTCGTTCACGCGACGCCTGCAAGATTTACTGGTGTCGCGACGCTTTGAATTTGAATAACGCGCCAGACGATAACGGCTTTATCAAACCTCGACCTCCGACGTTTTACTTCGGGTTATTCCGCAGTGAGTTTTTCCATTAGGTTTTATCAATTTTTTTTGTTCGTTTTTGGTGGGAGAAAAAATATTTCACGGAGTTTTTTTTTTTGGGCGGG
>NW_021680367.1:707939-709384 GCF_001412515.2 Diachasma alloeum | reverse complement strand
GGGGAGAAGGGGTGATTTAGGGATTGATAGATTTTTAGACGTTGAAGTGGGGATTTTGGAGGGCGAATTGGAAAGTTGATTTTTTTTTCTTCCGGATGGATGATTGTAATCGTGCAAATTCAAGTTTTGGATTTTGTGTTTCAAGTTTTGGATTCTTTGTCGACCAAGTATGATCCAAAATGGAATTTTCGGCACTGAGGCTCGATAAATGGTGCTTACGGTGGCTGTCTTCAGCACAGAAAAAAAATATCCCTGAGTTGAGTATAAAATATGCTTGATTCAAGTATATTTTATACTCAATTAGGGGATGCACTATTAAAAAAATTTTCAGAATTTTCCAGAAAATGACACTGAATTCAATTTAACGGAAAAAAGTCTATGAAATTTCAAGTTTCTCTGAAAATTCAAGGAAATTCCTGATTTTTCAGTGGAAGAACGATGAAGATTCCGAAATTTCCATGGATTTTCAATGTAAACATGATAATTCAATAAGAAATTGCTCTGAAATTTCAAAAAATTGAAAATTCAAGAACATTTTTGCTTGAGTTTTCCTGATTTCCATTAATTTTCATGGAATAATTTAACTGAAATTTAAAATTTCTATGAATTTTCCACAAAAAACACGAATTTTCAATGGTAAAATTCCCTGAAATTTCAATGGAACCGTCGCTTGTTTCATATTTCAAGACTAAAGCCTGGAAACTTCAGTGAAATTTTTTTAACAGTGTGGATATTTCAATTCGAAGATGATTCTTTTGTATCAGGCCTGTAGCAAGCCCTCTTAAGTATAATTTAAGGGTCAGGCGCTAAGTGTCAGAATATAAAGGTCAAAAAGTGGAGGTTAAAAAATGAGGGTCACCCGGGTAGAAATCACGCCGCTCGAGCTCGCCTCGGAACCCGTATCCCAGCTAGAAATACGCCACTCCGCCCCAGCTTGGGATAAACTCCACGCGCGTCACATGTACCCGAGGTTGAGCCGCGTCACCCGCTCACAGCCCAGCGTTAGACTATTACGCGAAACGCTTCACCGGGCTTTAGTTGAATGGCCACTGCTCAACCTCAGGTTCATCTCCAATTACTCAATCCCAGTATACTTAACCTCAATAATGATTTGACAGGTCCGATGGCATCGTGATTTGAGCGAAAAAACAATCGAATAAATGTGAAGATGGCATGCTTTTTCAGATGAACAATCACAAGCTCATCAGAAATAACGTGATATTAACTAATCGAATGGGATTAATCTGAAAATACAAGGTAGAACAATTCACTGAAACGTAGTCAAAACTTTCTTTTTTCTCGCGAATACAAAAAACAAAATCAAGAAAAATAATCACTTGAAAAACGTTAACGAACCTTTATTATTAATTATCAACGCTACAGGAGAGGATATTCTTCATTTTTCGATAGGCCTACGAGTTCTAAGAATATTCTACGATTTATTA
>NW_021680367.1:706963-707303 GCF_001412515.2 Diachasma alloeum | reverse complement strand
TTGTATTCGCGAGAAAAAAGAAAGTTTTGACTACGTTTCAGTGAATTGTTCTACCTTGTATTTTCAGATTAATCCCATTCGATTAGTTAATATCACGTTATTTCTGATGAGCTTGTGATTGTTCATCTGAAAAAGCATGCCATCTTCACATTTATTCGATTGTTTTTTCGCTCAAATCACGATGCCATCGGACCTGTCAAATCATTATTGAGGTTAAGTATACTGGGATTGAGTAATTGGAGATGAACCTGAGGTTGAGCAGTGGCCATTCAACTAAAGCCCGGTGAAGCGTTTCGCGTAATAGTCTAACGCTGGGCTGTGAGAGCGTGACGCGGCTCAA
>NW_021680367.1:703303-706923 GCF_001412515.2 Diachasma alloeum | reverse complement strand
GACGCGCGTGGAGTTTACCCCAAGCTGGGGCGGAGTGGCGTATTTCTAGCTGGGATACGGGTTCCGAGGCGAGCTCGAGCGGCGTGATTTCTACCCGGGATGCCGTCTGATGAGCGTTCGACTGTGAGCCGGTATGGAGCGGCGTGTCGCGACGTGAACTCGGGTCAAGCGGCAAGCTGAGGCTGAGCTCGCGCTCACCCGAGTTGCGGCTCAATCCCCGGTTGAATTTCTACCCGGGCAGAATATTAGGGTCAAAACATTAGTGTCAGAATATAGAAATAAAAAAAGTGGGTGTCAGGCAATGAGGGTCTCTATATAAGTCATATATTATGCTTGATCACCGTTTTTAGCCTTTATATGACCCTCATTGCCTGATACTCACTTTTTTTACTTTTATATTCTGACCCTAATTTTTTTATCCTAATATTCTGACCCTCTTTTTCTAACCCTAACATTCTGACCCTCATACCTTCACCTTTACATTCAGGCCCTCAGTTTTTGACTCTAATATTCCGACCCTCATTCTTTAACCTCCACTTTTTGACCCTTATATTCTCACACTTAGTGTCTGACCCTTGTATTACACTTGAGAGCGCTTGGTACTGAAACACCCATCCCTCATTCGGGTATAAAATATACTTGATTCTGGTAAAAAATATACTCAATTCAAGTAGATTTTTTTTTCCATGAAGGGGTGTATATGACCTTTCGCAGGACGATACCGTAAAACGAAAAAATCCGATAAAACTGTGAATTTTAATTGTCATGTCCGAACCATCAGTTTTGTGGAATCACTAGTTTTGTTTCGACAACAAATTATTAAAAAATACACATTATCGAGCCTCCCCCCCCCTGTGCCACTCAAAAACAATTTAAACCTCTAACCATCGTCCCGTCAATATTTCTCTGCACAATCTCTTCACATGCCCCTATTTTATACCAAATGGAAAAATAAAATGCTCCCTCGAAACACATGAAGACAAATCCAATAACAATACCCCCCGCCCCCTCCAAAAATAAAAAAACACATGAGGAAATGATCATCCCCTTCCTCTCCTCCCGCCTCTTGGCCCCTTCCTTATATATCTTTGTCTCAGCATAAAACATTCAATTTTATGACCACCGAGAACCAATAAAAATCGATGGCACACATACACTTCGTGTGTGTGACGATGGATTCTGAGAATGGTTGAGAAAAAGACAAAGAGCAAGGGCTAGTTTTTATGGGACAGTAAATTTCATTCCGATGAAAGGTCGTCTCTGTACATACGTCTGCAAAAAGAGGAAAAAAGTATATGAGGAAGAAAAATCGTAAAAGTGAGATTAAATCGATATAGAGAGTAGTTATGAATTTTCATCTTTCTTTTGTACGGTTGATAGTATTGTGGATTGTCCATTTTGTTGTACGTGGTGATGAGTGATGCTGGGGGCGATACCCTTACGTCTGAAATTCCTTTTCTGTTTGAAAAAAATGAAAAAATATCTTGAAAATTATCTACAAGATCAGATTGAATGGACAAGATGAGATATTTGCAGATAATAGATCTTATTTTACCCCGTTGGATTTTATTTTATTTTGCAGATAATTTTTTCAGATATTTTTCTCCAGATAATTGGAGAAAAGATATCTTATCTGTACTTATTTTATCTAGTTAATGTATCCTGTCTGGGAAGATTTTTTAGACGAGATAAAATAAGATGTAAATTCATTTTTTTCAGATGACATATTGTGTCTTATCTGGTAATACAAGATAAGATAAGATTAAATGGAATGAGATGGGATATTTATAGACAATACATTTTACTTTACCTCGTTCGATTTCATATTATCCAGCAGATAATTTTGTCACATTCTTGTTAAGATAATTGAAGAAAATATATCTTATCTCATCTAGTTGATGTATCTCATCTCAAAAGGTGTATTAGATAAACTAAAATAAAAAGGACTAAAATTATTTTTTTCAGATAATTCAAGACAATATATTGTAGCTTATCTTCTAAGCTACACAAGATAAGATGAAATAAAAAATCATCTATTACTTTTTTATTATCTTATGTTCAGATTGCCTTTCTTTTTTCATTTTCATAAGGAAAAAAAACATGAGAATGAAAAATCGTGAAAATTGATATTAAATCGATATAGAGAATAGTCCCGAATTTTCAACTCTGTCCTGCACTGTTCGGAGTATTGAGGTTTGTACATTTTGTTGTACGTGGTGATAAGTGCACCCAGGGTTGGAGGGTGAAGGGGTGTACAATGCACTCGGTGACACTGGGGGTGATACACTCACGTCTGAAATACTATAGTTCCTCTCTCGGTGGTGCACTTTCTGTCCCAATCTCCATTCCGGCTACTTCATTCGTGTTTGCGGCTTGCATATGTGAACCACGATAACATGTACCTCCCACTTCCTTTACCACTGCCTCCTCCCCCTCCCCTGCGCCTCCGTTTTCCTCCCCTTGGGCTATTCGGGAACTGGTGCAGAATCAAATGTCCATAACAGTTTACTCTGGCCTATCGATTTTCTACTGCTGATCGAGTTCTGAAACTGTTGGAAAAAAAAGGGATTGAGGAGGGGGTGGAATATGTTATGGGGATGAAATTTTCATTTTGTGGATGTATGGATTTTTTGTGATGCTGTGGAGGGGAGGACTGGAGAATTTCAAGTTGAGAGTACGATATGAAGGAGTGCTTTAAACGAATGAATTGATGGAAGTTTTTATCATTGAGTGTTTTTTTGCTTTATGACGTTTTTCATGTCAGATTTGATATTGCTTTTTTCAATTAGTTTTTTGTAATCATTCTCATTGAAAAAAGCAATACAATTGATGAGAATCATATGTCCGAATTTGTCAGCTGTTAAATTTTCATATCATTCGAACATTCGAACAAAAACCACTGGAATATTTCATCATTTAACGACAAGATTTCCTGAAAATTCAGCGTCAATTAAACACAACAAAAATTTCCACAATTTGACACGGACAATTCAGATAAAATTTTTTAACAGAATACTTTCTCCATTCATTCGACACCTCCTTTCCTATTCCATATATTGCCCATGCTTTTGTTGAAGAAACAATCGATTGATAATTTTGTTTTCATTTTTTTTCAAGCAACCAACCCAAAAATCTCCCGCCCTCATATCCTCACCTGCCCCAAGCCCCGCGCCACCCTTCGCTCACCTCGAAAGCCCCAATCAAACGACCCCTAAATTCCCCTCCCCCTATTTCCCAAACACCACCCCGCCCCCAGTAATCAGAAAAGAAACCAGATAACTGGCCGAGTATAAACGAGTATCACTCGAGGCTAGAGGAATACGAGTAGAAAGCGTTCGGGGGGATGTGAGCCGAAGGGAAAAAAAAGTGAAACAAAATCCAGCGGAAGAAAGAAGGGAATCCTTCTCGAGTGTCCTACCGTTCGATCCCCGTCACTGGAAAAATAGCTCTGGTAAACGAGTAGCACTTTGGGAAAATTCACGTTTCGATAGCGCTCTAGTAGTTACTGGACTTGTGTTAGGAATCGATCCATTGCCGAAGGCTCGACGCATTTATATGTTAGAACTTTCGTCTCTCCTGCTCCTCGGCCAGCTATTCTGGACCTCGATTTCATCCAACTC
>NW_021680367.1:687951-701042 GCF_001412515.2 Diachasma alloeum | reverse complement strand
GCCCCTCTTGCGACTTCGACATCCGTCTCTATTGAAGCTTTTGCCTTCAGTTCCATTCATTGGCGGAATGAAGTAAAGGGAAAACGGAGCGGAAGAGCGGGAGAGCCGGAAAGGGGTGAAAAAAAATTGGGCGCACGGGGGAGGAGATATGGGAAAGAATGAGGAAAAAGCATCACCTCGGAGTGGAAAATGCTATCGCGAGACTCGGTGAGTCGTAACCCAATTGCCTTGACCAACATATGCTTACGCAAGCGGTAAAACGAGACTTCGTATGCATGGAGTTATGTGTGGAGTAATATATCGAGATGGACTGGCGCTGGCGCTGTGACGTAAGGTGATTCGTTTTCTTTTTTTTTTTTGGTGGGGAGCGGCTAGAAAAATTATTTGTTTGAATGAAATAAATTAGGTTATTTAAATAGGCCCAAACTACGTTTTTTCCTTCCGCATGGAAGCTTTGTAATCGTTCAAAATTAAGTTTTCAAATTTTTGTGTCAGGGTAACTAAATATGGTTTAAAAAGTCCAAATATGAGATTTTTAGATGGTGTCTGTATGTATGTATCTATGCGTGTCCTTTTTTTCAATTTTTTTGTCGCAATTTTCTTTATTAATGTTGAATTATTCATAGAGTTTGTGAAATATTGGTATTTTTTCAAAAATCGATTTTTCGACACTCAGTCCAAGAATTGTTATCAGAATGAAGTGAATCATGGCTTAAAAAATTTGTATTGATAGCCTCTTGATTCAATCAGAATATGATGCGGATCGCATTTATCACTGTTAACTATAGCATATAGTTCATAAGATTTTTTTTTTCATTTTTTTCATGATAAAATGGAAAAATTAACAGTCATATCAGTGAAATCATGGCTCAAAAAGATTGTTTTGATGCTTTCTCGATGAAGGGCAAAGATGATGAAAACAGCATAACTATTTATTAAGTTGCATAGTAGCAATATGAAGCTTTAGGTCATATGGAGGTCTTATGGGGGTCATATATGAGTTGTATGGGGTCATGTAACAGTTAGATGGTGTCTGTAGGTATGTATGTGTGCGTGTGTCCTTTTTTTCAATTTTTTTTGTCGCAATTTTCTTTATAGGAGCTTGATGAAATTTCATGAATTTTTCCATGGATATAGACGTTAATAGGCTCTATTCATCGACACCAATTAATGTTGAATTATTTATAGAGTTTGTGAAATATTGGTATTTTTTCAAAAATTGATTTTTCGACACTCAGTCCAAGAATTGGTATCAGAATGAAGTGAATCATGGCTTAAAAAATTTATATTGATAGCCTCTTGATTCAATCAAAATATGGTGCGGATCGCATCTATCACTGTTGAACTATAGCATATAGTTTATAAGATTTTTTTTTTTCATTCTTTTCATGATACACTGGAAAAATTAACAGTCATATCAATGAAATCATGGCTCAAAAAGATTGTTTTGATGCTTTCTCGATGAAGTGCAACGATGATGAAAACAGCATAACTATTTATCAAGTTGCATAGTAACAATATGAAGCTTTAGGTTATATGGAGATCATATGGGGATCATATGTGGGTTATATGAGGTCATTTGGAAGTTATCTGAGGTCATTCGGTGTCATAATGGGCTCATATGGGGTTAAATGAAGTGATATGGGTTCATATGAGGTTCATATAGGGGCTGTATGAGGTCATTTTGCAGTAATATGGCATTATATGAGGGTCACACGGGGTCATATGGGTGTCACTATTCAAAACAATAAAAAATAAAGTAATAAATTTCAAAAATAGAGAATCCATTCGGAAGCATATTGTTAATTTGTTAGCAACATAAACTATACCTATATACAGAAAATACGATTATTTACTTGTTTTGGTGGGGAGCGGCTAAAAAAATTATTTGTTTGAATGAAATACATTAGTTTATTTAAATAAGACCAAACGATGTTTTTTTAAAAATTAAATAACATCTTTTATTCCAAGTTTTGTTGGGATTAAATGAATGTTTTCTACTGTTAATAAATCTTTATTTGATCCAAATAAATTCGTTATTCGTTTTAAAAAAATCATTTATTTGAAACAAATAAATTGTTTTTTCAAATTTGATAAAAATCTTTATTTAAAATAAATGAATTGTTTGTTTAATATACTTAAATCGTTTTTCTTGAGACAAGTAAACAAGTTTATTCATTTGTAATAAAAGTATTCTTGAAATGAGTAAAAAATTTCCAATAACGATTTTTATTTCATTCAAAAGAACCATTTTTCTTGGTGAGGAGTAGAGGGGGAAAGGGACGTCACAGGCGGAAACGTACTGACCTGTTCTATCGGTGGCGCCTATCTTTCACTTTTTACTGGTGTGACGGTGAGATTGGGGTTTCTGTATAGGAAAAGAGGTGATAGTTTTTGGGACGAAGTTGGGGAGTTGTGAACGTGCACTGTCGTTACACTAGAGATATCTCGTTAGAGAACTAATCCTGAAACATTGAATTCCGAAATTTTTACACGCGTTGGGAGTGACGAATCACTCAGTTTTTCAAATGTTAGATGAATTTTTAATCGAAAGTTTTGTTGAGAATTTTCATCAAGTGACAGTTTTAGTGAAATTCTGAGGAAGTTTGTGATCAAAATTGACAATTTGTTGGAGAAATTCAGGGAAATTATAAATTTTTGTTCAATTACTCTGGGAAAATTGATAGAAATCAGGAAAATTTACGTTAAATTTGAGGAAATTCTAGGTGTTGCGTGGAGTAATATTCATGGAAATTAGCAAAATTCAGGTAAATATAGGGAATATAGGAATTTTTGACGCATTTCCTCGACATTTTCATCCAATAGCAGTTCCACTGAAATTTTGAGGAATTTTGTTATTTTTTAAAGGAACTTGAAATTTTATGATTTTTCCCCACTGAAATCGCTGTGAATATTGCCCTCTTGAAAATCCCGACTAAAATATTGCTATATTTATTAAAGTAATAACTCGAGATAAATCGTAGAGGCGTATTTATTGACAGTTCTTCAGAATACAAGATCAAAAAAAGAGTAAATCCGTCCTGAAGTCATCTCTCAACATTAGAATAATCATCATCAATCTTTTATTTTACAAAAAAGGGGAAGAGGATCAATTAAATCATTCGATTCCGTAACAATATCTATGAAATTTCAATCGTTTTTCCAATAGTACATTCCATTCTTGACAATTTTCTGCTGAGATTGCTAGGACTTGTCCTAGAACTTTTGAAAAATTCAGGGGATATATTGTTGGATTTCAAAATTCATTTAAAATTCAACACAATTTCATATTAAATATTCATGTTTTATATTCAGCTGCAAAAAAAAATAAAAAATTGAAAAAAAACCACCTCCATTAAAAAATTCATTAAAAAAATTTATCTTATGGGCCAATACCATATATTTTTCCAATTGATAGAGAAGATATAAAAATATATGAAAATATATGAAACATATTTTTCATATTATATATTTTATATATATATATTTAACATATTCTTTATCAATTTGAAAAATATATGGAATTGACCCATATAATATATTTCAATTTATATTACAAAAATTTACGCTATATATATTTTTTTATATAAATTGGGCCAATTAGAATATTTTTTTACATTTTACATTTTTCAAAATACAAATTTTTCTCTGTGGGAGTCCCCCTAATTGAAATTTGATTTTTCAATTATCTCAGCATTCAAACCCTTCGCGATAAAATGGTTCATCATATTGTGTCTCCACTCTCATTTTTCCCGGCAATCCAATACCATCAATATCCCCTCCCCATATGCTCCCACCCCCACAATTTTTTTTCTCTCAAAAATACCTGTATAAATACTTCAAACGAATCCACAAAGTTGCATTCGCACTGCAATACATTGCATACGAGTTTCGTGTGCCCTGGAACCACTCACCGAGTCTCTGAATATAATCCTGACCCGAATATTCCCTGAATTGTCATTTCGCTGCAAATATTATTGATCAACGTTTGCGGCTACAGGCGCATCCCAATACATTCCCTCCCCCTCCCCCTTCACTATTCACCCACTCCCCCTTTTTCTGTTGAAGTGTATTCAAACATTCGAAAAGGTTAATCCAAAATCGATTCAATCCACTTCCACATGAATCGCTATCAGTTTCTGCTCTTCTCGCTGTTCTTTTTTATTTCTCCCTTTTTCATTATAATTTTTTTATCTTCCTTCTGTCACATGCTGCATTCTTCGTTTTCTTTTTTTTTTTTTTTCGAAGTAATCCAACGGCTTATGGAGAAACTCAGATTAGACTTAAAGCCGAGATTAGCTGCCGCAGACTCCACCCCAGATTTCGAGGGCGCCAAGAGATTACGAGGGCGCTCTGCTGTTTAAGAATAAAAACAAAAAGAGATTATTTGGATGAAAAAAATTTGTAGGGGCGAGCGGGAGGCGGGATAAAAAGGGGTAATGGGGGGCGCTGCTGTGGTCTCGTGTGCATTTGTAAATAACTTAACAGGTTGCGAAAGCCGCTGGCAAGTGCACAAAAGGAGAATTTGTTGAACTGCTCATCGGGTAATCTTGAGTCTTAACGATAAAATATAGTGGGAAAGTGGGGAAATGTTTTTGAAATTTTACGGAACTGTTGTGGAATTTTTTCAGAGCGTTCTGTAATTTTTATCTGAATCTCCTGTGAAAAATTGGGATACCGTCACTTAAAGTAGCTCTACCCTTACGGTAAATTCAAAGATTATTGAAAATTGCAAGAAAATTGCAGAAAACTCGATTAGATTCGGAATTGTAATTTTTTTCTCAATTTAATTATCGTTTTGGTTTTTCAAAGAAGAAATGTTTAAAAATCAGGATTTAACCCAGTGTCTTATGTGAAAATCAACATTTCCATTGTAATCAAAGATTAAAATCTGATTTTTTTTTCATTAGATGTGAAAAAATCAAAAATTTTTTTGACACCTCATAAAAAATAATTCACCGTTTTGCAAACAAGTTTTATTATTTATTTATAAGAGGGAACTGTTTGAAAAAATATCAATATTTTGCGAAATTCAATTTAGATAATACTGATTGGGTATGCATTTTTTCAAATTTTTTCCGTGCAATTTAGTTGAAAAATTTGAAAACTGAAAATATCCTAAAGTACAGCGTAGCCCGGCCAAAAGATAGAGCTTCTTTAAATTTTCCAAGTCGATTCCGTAATCGGTGAGCGAATTGTGAGTTCCGTAATTTTTACTGAACATTACTCCCCGTGCAGCCGCCGTCCTGAAATTGACCTGTTTACCCTACACTGGGAGAAAAACAAACACGTTCTCAACCAAGTCTTGTTTGGGCCAATAAAATCGCTAGTTGAAAATTGCCAAAAAAGAATTTGTTTGGTTCAAATTTGAAAGTCTCAAACATGAATAATTGTTCTGCTTTCGACAGCAACGAAATATTTGGCTCAAGAGGCGGATAATTCACACCAGACGGTGCCTTTTCAGGATGAAAATATCTCATACAGAGGAAAATTTATCAACAAATATTTTATCCCTAAGTTACAAGATTGCTATCATATCATTATTATTGTTTCATTTAAGGGTTCATTTGTTGTCGGCGATTATTAGTACTATCCCTTGTTTCGCATAAAACAAGGATTTTTCGGGAGCTAAAGACGTATGGGAGTATCCCAGGTAGGAATTGACGATAGAAACAGGACTCATCAAGCCCTGGAGCAAGGCTTGGAAATGCTCAACCAAGGCTGCAGCTCAGCCTTGGATCAGCCCTCCTTCCGCCCCAAAATGATAACCTCGTTTCAGACTAAGTCCATAAGGCTTGAACAATGCTTGGCGCCAAGGCTTGGTCCAAGCCTTGAATTACAAAATTTTAAAAGCTCTTCTTTTAAATAAATCATATTAATGTTTACGGATATGTGTTCAAATAATTTCTTATTGCTTCATAAGCCGTTTTATGAATCTAGAGCAACTTATGAAAAAAACTGACGGGACTATGTACAATTCCTCGCGTAAAATTTTTTTTTTATTTCTGCATTTCTGGGACAAGTGAGGGTCCCAGTGGCATTAGGCGGGCCAGAAAATACAGAATCAACGTTCACTTGGCGAAAAAATTCGATTTTGGCGAAAGTCGACTGTCCCCCCGACAAAANCATTCTCAAATGGCACATTGAAGTAATTAGTCGGTTGCATGATATTCCAACCCCTTGTGTCACCCATGAGATTACAAGTGGAGTAAATTTTTTTCGTTTAGAATAATTTAAATACACTCTAAAAAAAGATTACTTCTGATAAGTAGGAAAACTACTTGTATACAGTACCGAGGGGATTCTGGAGAAAAAGCAATTTTTTTACTTGGTTCAAGTCGAAAATCGACTGAATACAAGTTTTATGCTCCAAGTACAATTGGTAATGGTGACAAGTACCAACTGTACTCATCATCAGTACTAAAAGTACGTGTACTGAGTACCGAGCTGTACTTCTCAAAAGTAGAAAAAATACTCGAGACAAGTAGTAATAGCACTCAAATCCAGTACTAATGGATTTTCGCGGAATATTACAGTAAAATTTATCATACACTAGAGATCGCTGAAAAACGAAGAATTAATGCAAATAAAATTATTATTTATTGTTCATTTCCCCCTTAAATGCTTGAAAATTGAAATGTAGTCCAATGTAATAAATTCTCGAGCTACAGAGATTTTTTTTTCAAAATTTTTCAAAAGATGTGTAGAATAACAATTACCAATTAATTTTTCCAAATTTAATTTCCAAATAGTCCTTTTTTTAATAACAAAAAATGTAATATTCATGCGAAATAGCCAGTAAAATGATCCTCAAAATAATTGTTATATTTTATATTGAAAAAAAAATTGAAGTATTAATCTTTTGAGCTATCTTGTATAAAAATTGCAATTTCGTTATGCGACAAAGAATAAAATTGCCTATTTAGAAGTCGAATTCAAAAAAATTATCTCGTAATTGTTATTCTACACATCTGTTTAAAAATTTTGAAGAAAAAATACGTCCGTAGGTCAAAAATTGAGTACACTGTGCTATTTTTCTTCATTTTCAAGGTCTTGGGGGCAAATCAACAAGAAATAATCGTTTTTTTCCCCACTTATTCTTCGTCTTTCAACATATATAAATAATCGATCATCAATGTGTAATAAATCTTACTGCAATATCTCGCGATTTTGAAACTCATCGTAACCTCCCCTTGATGAAATTTGTTAATTGTCATCTGAGAATGATAATGATAATGAGAATGATAATTAATGATATGAAATTCCTCAACAAAATAACCAACCAAAAGTACTGGAATCAAGTCATAAAAGTACTCGCGAGAAGTAGAAAAATTACTTGCTCCAAGCATCAAAGGTACTTGTGAGAAGTAAGAAAAATACTGACAGGAAGTAATAAAAGTACTTCCTCCTAGTACTTTTCCTACTTGCTTAGCAAATATTGTACTTCACCCTAGGACATGAAAAGTACTTGGGACAAGTAGTTTCCCAACTTTTCACAAGAAAACTTCTCCCAAGTAGAATTCAGTACTAGTGAGTAGTAACTTTTTTTTAGAGTGTAAATATAGCACTTTGGCTCCGGGTGAAGAAAAAATTTTTTTTATTTCTGTATTTCTGGGGCAAGTGAGGGTCTCAGTGGCATTTGGCGAGCCAGAACATACAGCATCAACGTTCACTCGGCGGAAAAATTTGATTTTGCCGACAGTCGACTTTCCCCTGAAAAATCCAAGATGGGCTGGGGGTGGCTCAGGTAGATTCTGAAACGCCCTACCCTTGTTAGGTAAAATTTTCAATCCTCCCCTATTGTGCGTCCATCCTCCACCCCCTCACGAAGTCTAAATACTCAAAATTTTTATTTAAATTTAACAATTTTTTTTTCTTCAATTGACGTATGCGAATGGAGGAATGGGGGTAGCTCATATAGATTCCGGAACTCCCTCCCGCTGTTGAGTAAAATTTTCAACCTTCCTCTATTTTGCGTACCCCCCTCCACCCCCTCACAAAGTCGAAATACTCACAATTTTTATTTAAATTTAACAATTTGATTTTTTTTATTTAATAAACGCATGCGAACGGAGCGATGGGGATAACTCAGATAGATTCTGCAACCCCTTCGCCCTATTGGGTAAAATTTTCAACCTTCCCCTGTTATGCATCCCCCCTCCACCCCCTCTCGAAGTCCCAGTTTTCGATAATTTCTTTTTTTTTATTTAACAATTAAATTTCATTATTTCATTAATGAATGCGAACGGAGGGATGGGGGTGACTCAGATAGATTCTGGAATTCCCTCCCCTTGTCGGATAAAATTATCAACCCTCCCCTATTATGCATCCTCCCTCCACCCCCTCTCGAAGTACCAAATTTCGATATTTTCTTTTTTATTTGACAATCTCATTTTTTTATTTAATTAACGCATGCGAACGGAGGGATGGGGGTGGCTCAGATAGATTCTGAAACCCCCTCCCCTTGTTGGGTAAAATTTTCAACCCTTCCCTATTGTGCGTCCCCCCTCTCCCACCCCCTCACAAAGTCCAAATACTCAAATACACACGTTGGCCCCAGCTGAAAAAAAAAAAAATTTATTTCGACATTTCTGGCGGCTCCGAGTGTTTCATTAGCATCAGAAACGTTAATCGATATAAAAATTAAGGAATGTAATTGAAATCAACTTTCATTTTTGAGGCCTTGCAGAGGCTCGAATAAACCTTGACGTACTGAGCCTCAATACTCAAAGCCTGGACTAGGCCTGAATTGAACCTCGGCAATGGCCCCTTGAATTGCCCTCATTTCAGGCTCGAGTGAACGATGAAATCAAGCCCGTCCCAGGCCTGAGTCACTGGCTTGTTTCCATCGTCAGCTTATATAATTCCTTCCTGGGATCGAATAACGAAGGAGTAGTGCTAGAAATGACATTTCTTGCGTGTACAGAGAATGCAATTTTTTTTCAACTACTAAATCTATTTTTGCGACAAAAATTTATCATTCCGGCGCACTCTCTGCATGCTTGACACAAAAAAAGTCAGTTTTTGATCATTTTCAAAAAACTGTTTTCTTGGCACAAGTAAGACTTGTTTGAGAACTTTGTCGTTTTTCTCTCAATGTACCTTCTCCTTTCAATTACCTTGAAATCATCGTTCCCACGTGAACTGTCAGTTTTATTCACGGAACGTGGAAGATATTCTGGAAAGAGTTCACTCCAAAATAATTTATCATAAACCTCAACGGCTTTCATTCGAGGTTACGAGTTACATAGAAACACATCAAGTGGCTTTCGCAGATGAAGAGAGCCACGAGGTGAATTTGAAATTCATGTCTCGGGCGAAATGAATGGAATACGTAAACGATGTACTTAACGCTAAGCAAGAGTGACATACGTAAATAAGTGAAATGGAAAGGATTCCGCTAAATTAGACAGAGGAAAAATTGCATTTTGAAAAAGTAATGATTGTTGAAATCTGCAACGTCCATTGCACTGTGAACATTTCCACTGAAAAACACACTATAACGACCCCTCTTGCCCCAGTGGTTTCCACAATTTTTTAAAGTCAACTTCTCCGACTGAAATGTTAGGGAAGCGAAATTTTAGGGAATAACCACTGTATGAAAATTCAGCATGTAAAATCTTCCGGGCTGAGGCCGCGACAAATAATGTACCTGAATACTATAAATAGATATTGTACAAATAGATACGTTAATTAAAAATCTTAAAATTAAAATCCAAGTACGTCAGCAACTAATTAATTAAAGGAGCTCATCATATTGTCTTTTCACCCAGATTTTTCCTCGACAATCCCCAAATTCGGTCACTTTAATCTCCCAAAAAATGAAAAATAAGTGGGAAATTGCTTTTGTATTGCATACAGTAGTTATTTTTTCTAATAAATCAGCAATATGCTTCCGAATGGTTATTTTGCACATCATTTTCTTCTATCATGTATAATTCATTGTTTATTTCATTTTATTAAATTGACTAAGATTTCTTTTCAACTAATTTTGTCAGATTTTCAACTTAGCTGAATGTTATCATCATCATTATTCTTATTATCCCTTTCTTCTATACAACCGATTGTCTTTTTACGGTTCTATCTCTCCCCTCAGCCCTTCGATAAAATGTTAATAGAAAAATTTTATTTATACATGAATGAATTTGAAACATCACATTTGAAGAAAACATCAGAAAGCTCACTTTCAGGGAAATTCATGAAAAATTCGAAATTTTCAACAATCATCATAAAAATCAAATCAACTAATATAGCTATCGTAATCATCTTTTGACTTGGACTTAATGGCATTAAAACACACATTTAAAGCTATGAATGAATTCATTTGAAGCATGATATTCAAAGATATCCCCGGAATTCTGATTTTCAAAAAATACAAAATTTTTGCAGATTTTCAAATAAATCAAAATAACGATTATTGCTATCGCCTTCGGTCAAAAGGACATCCAAACAAATTTTTAAAGCCATCATTCAATCAATTCAGAACATTTTTTTAGTTATCGTGGGACAACCGATTTTCGAAAAAATTCGAAAATTGAAAAAACTAATCGATGAATTAAATTTAAATCAATGGCGATCGATAGCTCTCAACAATATCGACATTTGAAAAAAAGATTCAATTCCATCCATTCATTAGTGAAGAATTGAAAAATAAACCGGTAAATCCCCGGGAAGAAGCAATAAAAATCACCGATGTAATTAAAAAATAAATTATCAAGGCGGCCCGATGTATGGCCCCAGCAGATAGTGACGTGTCTGTTTACTTGCGCACGTGTAGCAACGTTCGGGTGTTACAACGTAACGCCTATATATCCTCGTTTACTCTCACGTCGTGTCGAAATGTCACGCGTTTATCGGGACATTGGAGAGCGCGGGCCTGTCTCTCTTGGCTGTTTCCACTGCGAGGAATTTGTCAAAATCGATTTGCCATCACTACTGTGAAATCTGTTTTCCCGTTGTGCGCTTTTGTCGCTCATGTGTGTGCAATTTGGTACATTAAATTGGCGGCGCGGCGACGGCCGGGGGGGAGGGCGAGGGAGAATAGAGGGGAATCCTTCGTGTTCTCATTAAAAAATTATTATACCTGCGGGGAGGAAGCCTCTGCGGCGTACTCCATTGTGCGGTACCTCCGGTTTTTCGACAAAGGATGCCCAATAATTTTCCAATTTATATCGCTCAGTGATGATGGGAAATAATTATTTATTCGCTCGTTCATTTCATTCAGGTGTATTGTTTGTTCTCGGTGAACGTTTGATTTTGCAGAAATTGCATTTTAAAGATGAATTCGTCGATGTGGAAGAGGTGTATTTGTTTGACGAGGGGTTGATGTGATGAATGATGATTTATGGATTCGTTTTGGGCGTTTGGTTGGAGTTGGAGCTGGAAATTTTGGAATTTGTTTCCAAAGTCAGGGGAATTATATTTTTGCTTCCGGGTAGAAGCTTTGTAATCGTTCAAATTTATGTTTCTCAGGATTGGCTGAGAAACAAATTCCGTTCTTTTCTTATTATGCAAACATTTGATAAAAACAAGTAATTTCAACAGAAATTTGCAAGTTTCTACCGTGGAAACAGCGTTTAAAAAAATCCAAATGATTCCCAACCAAATTCTTAAAATATTTCGACCCCAGAATTTAAGATTTTTCAAATTTTCAGTTGGTCCATAATTGAATGGAGTGCGAAACACATGATTGTTACACATTTCCACGCCCATTGCGACCTTTTCGATAGCAGAAAAATATCTTCATCAGTTATTATTGGCTATTTTATCAGCCTCCGCGTTTGTGGGTAATTCCGCCCAGAGTTTGTGGGTAATGCCGCCCAGGGTTTCTATAGGGCTGCTAAACTCTGCCGCTAGAGGGCGGTCGAGTGACAGCTCGATTGTTTGGAGCAGTCGGTGGCCACTGGAACATCGGGTAAATTCAGGATAATTTATTATTATTCACGTGAAATCTCTCTCAAAATGGAGCCAATGAATGGAAACGAAGGATGAAAATAGGAAAAATTATAACAGTTGGTCTGCATTGCTCAAAAAAGTCATGAAAATAAGGTGGGCGGTATTGGACGCATGCCGGGGCGGTATTACCCTCAAAGTTGGATTCCATCGCTCACTGGTCGATGGCAATTGAATTACATAATTAAATATGTTTAATGTTAATAAAAAATTGTCGTCTTCACAGCTTCAAGTAAACACCTCGAACAACCCATTCTAACCGTTTATGACTCATGTAGAGTGCGGGGCTGGAAAAAAAGACTCATTTCCCTCAGGTGGGCGGTACATGCACCAGCTCCCCTATGATCCAAAAAGTCTGAAAATGCAATTTTTAGATCTTGTCCGCACGTATGTGTGCATGTACCCGAGTGGAAATTTTCGTCAGGTTCAAGTCAAGACTGGATCAGGTCAGGCCTGAGGATCAGGTATAACGGTTCTCGATTTGAAAAAAAAATGCTATTTCCTCACATAAAATGTAGGAGGCGCGAGAATCTAGACTAAAGTTTTAAATCGTAATGAAAAATGACAATTTGACATAGTAAAAATTCATACTATTTAGTAATTTCTCGTCGTTCGATAGTAAAAATTGGTTAAAAAATGAAGCGTTTTTTACACTTTTGAAAATTATTTTCTCGTCCGTGCATTTTATACTTTTTTGTCCGTTCAAAACTACTGGGTTAAATTGTAACAAATGAATTTCACATCGCAAACGTTTTGTTAAAATAAATAAAAAATAATTTTTAATTTTATATTCTCCCGGTGCTGTCTCCTCCCGCGCACATCCTCAGTATCAAAAAATCCACAAAAAAAAATCATCCAAAAATTTACACCATTGCTCCGCAACCATTCCCAAAATCCGCATTCTCAACCCCCCCTCCCCCTCAAAAAGCCCCCCCATTATCTTCCCCTCCTCCCCCTCATTCTCATTTCCATCTTCAACATCTCTCATTACTCAATTCAATTATATCCCCCGAAAATAATGGAAAATGCTTCTGTAAATAACGTGCGGGTACCTTCTGAATGCAAACCGGAGGAAGTAGCATGAACCCGCGCAGCGAAAGCCAACCACGAATTCTCGCAGCGGGCGGGGGGGGGGGGGG
>NW_021680367.1:687345-687859 GCF_001412515.2 Diachasma alloeum | reverse complement strand
GGGGGGGGGGGGGGGGGGGGGGGGAGCATAGCGGGAGGGGAAGGGGGGACCAACACAGAAGAGTTAAGTGTAATATAACTGGATAAAACATATGAGCAGGCTGAAAATTCAGGAGCTTTTCGTGCGCAAACGATAATAGACGACGTCGAGGTAAAATAGCGCGCTTGGCGGGACAGCGGGGTGGGCGGGGGGTGCGGTAGCGGCAGGCGGGGGGTAGCGGAGGTTCGGAAGTCCCGGGGTTAGGTTATGTTAGTGGATCCTGTAATTTATGTGTCATGCATGCGTAGTCCGACGTCGGTAAACGTTCTCATCTAGCTCAGTTGGGATGCAACAGAGTGGGGGGGCGGCAGTGGGCGGGTGCGGAAGGGGCAGAGGGGAAGGGGATCGTTCCAGCCAAACAGTTGGTCTGATAGAGACGGTTGAATTTCTACTGCGGACTTGTGAGGCTGAAGAAGAGTGAGATGCTCGGGATGTGCCGGTGAAAATAGAGAAAATAAATGGCGGGGGGAGGGGG
>NW_021680367.1:680980-687260 GCF_001412515.2 Diachasma alloeum | reverse complement strand
GGGGGGGGGCGGTGAATGCTTGCGTGGGAGTTGCTCCATTGAAAATTTAGTTTTATTACTCGGTGCTACTAGCTCGGATTAAACCCATTTAAATAGTAGCCTTTTCATGACTGCTTTTGCCTCCGAATGGAAGCATTGTAATCGTTCAAATTTAACTTTCGGTTTTTTTGTGTGGTATCAATCTTTTATTATCCAAAAAGTTGGAATAGACGGAGAGAAAAATTCAAGAAAAATATGAGGCTGAAGCTGGCGGGAGCAGTTCAGCGGGAGATGGGTATAGTTTGTGAGGCGGACTGTACGGCCCCCACCGTAGCCGCTCGCTCAACGCTACATCGGTAGCCACGGGTTTAAAGCTCCTCCCAGACAAATTAAATGATAAAAAACAATCGAATAATTTTTTTTTTGTTATTATTATTTCTTAATGTATGACGAGGGTGGGGAATGATTTCTCGAGGAGGAATTTGATGATATTTTTTTTATTTTTATAAGTTTTTACGCGGTCAATAGGGGTGCAATAAACGCATACACCAATCGATGTCATTTTATTTTTAATGTGTCCCTAAGGGGTTAAGGGACCCTGTCCAACAAAAATTATCGCGGTGCACCTATTAGGGTATTTTTAATTAATTTTTTAAGATTCATTTCTCCCAACTTCCGGTGAACAAAATGGTGATGCACGGACACGCATGCACCAACCAACCCCATTCCGTTTGGAATATGTAGCTAGGGGGTTGGGGGACCCTCCCCAACAAAAATTATCGCGGTGCGCTAATTAGGGGATTTTTAATTAATTTTTAGAGATTCATTTTGTGTAACTTCCGGTGAATGCGGTGGGGGTGCACAGACACGCATGCACCAACCGACTTCATTCCGCTTGGAATATATTACTGAGGGGTTGGGGGACCCTCCCTATTAAAAATTGTGACGGTGCGCCAATTAGGGGATTTTTAATAAAATTTTGAAGATTCATTTTGTGTAACTTCCGGTGAATGCGGTGGGGGTGCACGGACACGCATGCATCAACCGACTCCATTCCACTTGGAATATGTGCCTAGGGGGTTGGGGGACCCTCCCCAATAAAAATTATCGCGGTGCGCCAATTAGGGGATTTTTAATTAATTTTTTAAGATTCATTTCTCCCAACTTCCGGTGAACAAAATGGTGATGCACGGACACGCATGCACCAACCAACCCCATTCCATTTGGAATATGTAGCTAGGGGGTTGGGGGACCCTCCCCAACAAAAATTATCGCGGTGCGCTAATTAGGGGATTTTTAATTAATTTTTAAAGATTCATTTTGTGTAACTTCCGGTGAATGCGGTGGGGGTGCACGGACACGCATGCACCAACCGACTTCATTCCGCTTGGAATATGTTACTGAGGGGTTGGGGGACCCTCCCTAACAAAAATTGTGACGGTGCGCCAATTAGGGGATTTTTAATAAATTTTTCAAGATTCATTTTGTGTAACTTCCGGTGAATGCGGTGGGGGTGCACGGACACGCATGCACCAACCGACTTCATTCCGCTTGGAATATGTTACTGAGGGGTTGGGGGACCCTCCCCAACAAAAATTGTGACGGTGCACTAATTAGGGTATTTTTAATTAATTTTTTAAGATTCATTTCTCCCAACCTCCGGTGAATAAAATGGTGGTGCACGGACACGCATGCACCGACCGACTCCATTCCACTTGGAATATGTGCCTAGGGGGTTGAGGGACCCTCCCCAATAAAAATTATCGCGGTGCGCCAATTAGGGGATTTTTAATTAATTTTTTAAGATTCATTTCTCCCAACCTCCGGTGAACAAAATGGTGATGCACGGACACGCATGCACCAACCGACTCCATTTCGCTTGAAATATGTTACTGAGGGGTTGGGGGACCCTCTCCAACAAAAATTGTGACGGTGCACTAATTAGGGTATTGTTAATTAATTTCTAAACATTCATTTTGTGTAACTTCCGGTGAATGTTGTGGGGTGTACGGACACGCATGCACCAACCGGGTCCCCCAACCCCTCAGTAACGTATTCCAAGCGGAATGAAGTCGGTTGGTGCATGCGTGTCCGTGCACCCCCACCGCATTCACCGGAAGTTACACAAAATGAATCTTGAAAAATTTATTAAAAATACCCTAATTAGTGCACCGTCACAGTTTTTGTTGGAGAGGGTCCCCCAACCCCTCAGTAACATATTCCAAGCGGAATGGAGTCGGTTGGTGCATGCGTGTCCGTGCACCACCATTTTGTTCACCGGAAGTTGGGAGAAATGAATCTTAAAAAATTAATTAAAAATACCCTAATTAGTGCACCGTCACAATTTTTATTGGAGAGGGTCCCCCAACCCCCTAGGCACATATTCCAAGTGGAATGGAGTCGGTTGATGCATGCGTGTCCGTGCACCCCCACCGCATTCACCGGAAGTTACACAAAATGAATCTTGAAAAATTTATTAAAAATCCCCTAATTGGCGCACCGTCACAATTTTTGTTAGGGAGGGTCCCCCAACCCCTCAGTAACATATTCCAACCGGAATGGAGTCGGTTGGTGCATGCGTGTCCGTGCACCACCATTTTGTTCACCGGAAGTTGGGAGAAATGAATCTTAAAAAATTAATTAAAAATACCCTAATTAGTGCACCGTCACAATTTTTGTTGGAGAGGGTCCCCCAACCCCTCAGTAACATATTCCAAGCGGAATGGAGTCGGTTGGTGCATGCGTGTCCGTGCACCACCATTTTGTTCACCGGAAGTTGGGAGAAATGAATCTTAAAAAATTAATTAAAAATACCCTAATTAGTGCACCGTCACAATTTTTGTTGGAGAGGGTCCCCCAACCCCTCAGTAACATATTCCAAATGGAATGGAGTTGGTTGGTGCATGCCCGTCCGTGCACCACCATTTTGTTCACCGGAAGTTGGGAGAAATGAATCTTAAAAAATTAATTAAAAATACCCTAATAGGTGCACCACGATAATTTTTATTGGACAGGGTCTCCAAACACCTTAGGGACACATTAAAAATAAAATGACATCGATTGGTGTATGCGTTTATTGCACCCCTATTGACCGCGTAAAAACTTATAAAAATAAAAAAAATATCATCAAATTCCTCCTCGAGAAATCATTCCCCACCCTCGTCATACATTAAGAAATAATAATAATAAAAAAAAATTGTTTGATTGTTTTTTATCATTTAATTTGTCTGGGAGGAGGTTTAAACTCGTGGCTACCGATGTAGCGTTGAGCGAGCGGCTACGGTGGGGGCCGTACAGTCCGCCTCACAAACTATACCCATCTCCCGCTGAACTGCTCCCGCCAGCTTCAGCCTCATAGAAAAATTACCAGAAAAAAAACGTAAAAATTACAGATGCATTTCAATTTTCAATATTCTAAACTTGAAGTCAATTTCAGACTAAATTGCTCATGGAATTCCTGATTCATCTTGGAAATTCAATAAGATTACGGTTTTCATTGTGAATGATCATTGAATTTTCAATGTCAATTTGAATTTTCAAACCTATCGCGAAAATTGAGCAACAGATTGAAAATTCAGAAGAAAATTTGCCTGAGTTTTCATTATTTTCAGTAATTTTCATTGTCGTATGATCCTGAGAAATCAAATTTCGACCCTCATTCCCTGAAACCCACTTTTTTTACTTTTAGATTCTGACCATAATATTCTAACCCTCATTTTTAATCTCCACTTTTTGACCCTTATATTCTGACACTTAGTGCTTGACCCTTATATTACACTTAAGAGGGTTTGCTACAACCCGGCCTGATACAAAATAATCATCTTCGAATTGAAAATACCCATTCCCCAATTGAGTTTAAAATATCAAGTATATTTTGTATCAATTAAATATATTTTATACTCATTGAGTTAAAATACTCATTGAGTTTAATTGATTTATTCAATTGAGTTTAAAATATCAAGTATATTTTGTATCAATTAAATATATTTTATACTCATTGAGTTAAAATACTCATTGAGTTTAATTGATTTATTCAATTGAGTTTAAAATATCAAGTATATTTTGTATCAATTAAATATATTTTATACTCAATTCAGGTATTTTTTTGCGTATACTAAATAATAAAATAATTGTAAAACGTCCGGAAACTTGACATAAAATGGGGCAAAAGTAACAAAGTATTTCTCTGTAGTAACATAGCCAGAGTCAAGTCGAACTCTTCGATAATAAAAAAACTAAAAACTCTAATTTCGAGGAGTCAGATATAATTTTATCCTGTAGAATTGGATTCCTGCGGACAAATCATGGAAAAAATGACACTTTTAAAAATGTTTAGTTAAAAAATGAAGGCGTGTTTTTTTTCCCTGGATGAATCTCTTCTTGATGGACAATTGACTTTTTCTTTCGAAAAATGACATCGTATTGTTGGAATAACAGGGAATGTCTGAAATAAGGAAATGAGGCTATTGCCATCCTTTGAACTCATTGGATCGATTCTGGTCGAGGGCAATTGGCGGCGGTAATACTTCAGAAATATCTGAAAATTTCCTTCCCCATAAATTATGTATTCATTCAATACAAAAGTCCCTGGTTCAGGATTTCCTGGAGCGCAGCATCTGCTGTAATGTCGTCCTTTTCAATCACATTGAGTGAAGATGTTTCATCTTCACACAATGACAAGCTCCTGGAGATATATGAAGTTAATTTGAAAAACTCGATTTTTATACAGCTTAATTATGACTTGTAACCCGGGCGCTATCAATTCCATCAATTTTCGATCGGGAGATAAAATCCGGAGACATACGACGATGGAGATGGTTGCACTGAAGACCCAGATAAATTTCCGTTGGAAAACCCTGGGAAACGATCTATTTTGCTCCAATGGTTTCTGAGATATTGAAAATTGAATGAAGGGAGTGAGTTTTTTGGCTTCATCTCAGAATGTAGTGGAGTAAATTGGGGCGTCGTGCAGTACTTTCCCACTGAAATTCCACCGATTTTGAATTGTATCAGTCCAATTGTGTTGAATGATATTTAGAAAATTGACGTTATCAGAGAACAACTGAAATTGATTTTCTAACGTTTGTATTCTTAATTTTCCCTCAATTGCGAGATAATTTGAGCTTCCTTTCAAGAAAAGATTTTAAATGAGTTGAAAAATCGTAGAATTTTTGTTTGAAACAGATCAGATGACAAGATAATCTAATTGTAGACATTTTCAGAACACGAGATTATCTTTAGAGAAAAATATCTTTGTTTTAAATTATCTAGGATCCGGATTTCATTATGAATGTTATCGATCATATGAATGAGAGAATCCAGAGTAATTTTTTGTTCACTAAATCTCACTTTTAATCAATCTTAATAATTATAATTTGAGCTTTATCTCATGGTAAGATGTTGCATAAGTTGAAAAATTATCTAGATGTATTCAACTTATCATTCAAAAATTTCTCTGCATTGAGAGAATTTTGTAGATATTTTTTCAGCTTTCGAGATGATTCTTTAGATGAAAATGTATCTCACTTTCACGTGATCTCGAATACAAATCGCTTGATTTCCCATTGAATTGAATTACATTCAAATTTACAATCAATTTCAGAGTTTTTTAATTGTGTCGAATCTATACATTTGAGAATTATCTTTCAGATTTTGAAATTATCTCGAGAAGAAAGAGCCCTGATCTTAAATAATTCTAATAAGAAGATTGATATTAATATTCAACATTTTATATCAGTTGAAAAATGATCTAGAATCTCGGCGCAAAAATTATGAGATAAGATGACTTTCAGATGACTCTTCAGATGGCAAGATTATCGTTAGATGGAAATATCTCATTTCCTCATGATCTTGAATGTATAGTGAGCGATTGAGATGATGGAGTCGATCAAAATATCTCAATTGAATGATGACAACCGTGAAAGCTTCTTCATTCGAAATCACCCTTCTCAAGTAAAATATTTTCAAGATGATTGAAATTCGAATCGAGAATCAATTAAAGCATATCATTCATCTCAAGCAGAAAATCAATTTCTTACGATCCGTTCACCTGTGTAACCCAGTATTATCAATTTTCTGTGAGTGGATTCACCAGCAAATCAAGTGGATGGAACCCACATTTTCCTTGGCTAAAAAAAAATTGTTCGTGGAATGATAACAGAAGGAAATTTTTATGCTGAAGTACAGCACTATGCATCCATCTCGGGAATCATGGATAGAATGGTGAGGGTGGGCAGGTGCGTATCGACAAAGTCTCGATAAAAATTTTATAGTTTTCGAGAGGAGATGGAGGGGGGGGGGG
>NW_021680367.1:666738-673456 GCF_001412515.2 Diachasma alloeum | reverse complement strand
AATCATCATCTTTCATTTCATGTTTTTCTATAGAATAGCGCAGAGAAAAAATTTTTTTTTGCCTGCGCCATATTGAAAAAAAATTAAATTGACAAATTTTCAGGTTTTTTCACTGAAAATCTACGTTTAATTCCTTTGTTGGGCCCAGTTAATGAGTAATAACACTTTTCATACTTGATTCACATATTAGACAATTATAATTACTCATTATTTTCCCACAAATCAGAGTTTCATAGATTGTCCGCATCATCTCATTATTNGGGGGGGGGGGGGAGGGGCTACATGAAGCCATTGGCCTGGGCCCCTCTCTACCGCCGAAGATACTGAACAGCACACAGAGACTTCAGAGTGCTCTATTAGATGCTGCATATGTATGTATTTATATACATTTGAGCCACATGTATGCTTCCAACATGTGTGGACTGTGGATCCATCCGCTGGAATGAAGTTCGTTAGCGTTATCCGGTGTACGTTACCTTGATATCAGATTTTGTGGAATATTATTCAATGAATGGAGTTGTCTGTCAGAATTCTATATCAATAATGCCATGCGAGTGATGACACGGATGGATGGTTCTGACAATTGACTTTGAGACGTTGAGGTTATCTTGATGAAACAATTTCAAATTCAGATGATTATATGAATAAGGAGGAGTTTTTAAATTTACCATTCCCGACCGATTTCCCGAAATTTATATAATTTGTTAGATTTTGAGATTATATCAGGATGAAACTATCTCATCTTCAGATAATATTCAAGATGAGATGAAAAAATTTGTCTGTCTCAATCAGGAAATAATGGTGAACGTGAAGTGCAAAAATCAAGTTTCCAGGATTGAGATAATTTTTTAGATAATTTTTGAAGTTTGACGATTATCTCAATATAAATCCAGTTGAATTGAAGATTAAGAATCTTTCAATGTGAGTTGAGTGGTTGATCATTGAATGAATTGAATATAAATTTGCAATCTAATTCATCTTGAAATCAAATACAAGGTAAATTGAGAAATTCTCTGGGGGTTGATCCGCTGGCATGAAGTTCGTTGGCGTTATCCTGTGTACGTTACCTTGATATCAGATTTTGTGGAATATTCAATGAATGGCGTTGTCTGTCAGAATAATGAAACGGATGGATGGGGCTGACAATTATCTTTGAGAAATTAAGATTATCTTGAGACGAAAGAATTTCAAATTCAGATGATCATATGAATAAGAAGGATCATTTTTAAAATTTAAAGACCGATTTACCGAAATTTATATAATTTCTTAGGTTTTGAAATTATCTCGAGATGAAAATATCTCATCTCCAGATACGATTCGAGACGATTTGAAACAATTATTCAGCGTGTTCAATCAGAAAATCAATGAATTGTGAACTCAGGATTGACATAATTTGTTGGATATCTTTTGAGGTTTCAAAATTATCTCAATGCAACATAATCTCAATTGAAGATAATCTTCAATATAAATCGATTAATTGCTCATTGGATGGATAGCACATAAAGAGTCTAGCGGAATAAGTAAAAAAAGGTGAAAATGCCCCCAACGAATTTTGAATCACCAATTTTTTCTGTTGTTCATCGTGATAAAATATGCTTGCATGCAAATTTTCAGATTTTTATCTGCATTCCTGCCAGTTTTGTCTTGAAAAAACCATCTTTTTCTTATTTTCACGTTTTTAGCCATCCAAAAGTGATCTAAAAATCGGAAAAAATTCTGAAAAATCATAAATATATCAACACTTGTCTGAGAATTTTTATTTAATTTTTTTATGATAATTTCTATTGGAAAAAAAATAATTGAGTTTTCAAAAATTGTTTTGAACATCATTGGAGGAAGATACAACTTTGGAAAAAATCATCATCTTTCATTTCATGTTTTTCTATAGAATAGCGCAGAGAAAAAATTTTTTTTTGCCTGCGCCATATTGAAAAAAAATTAAATTGACAAATTTTCAGGTTTTTTCACTGAAAATCTACGTTTAATTCCTTTGTTGGGCCCAGTTAATGAGTAATAACACTTTTCATACTTGATTCACATATTAGACAATTATAATTACTCATTATTTTCCCACAAATCAGAGTTTCATAGATTGTCCGCATCATCTCATTATTGCACGGGAAATGAAGCTGCAATTTGCAGTCATAAATCCCTTAGAAATTCACATACATAGTTCACAGATCATTTGTGAAATGTAACACTATTTGGATCGATCGAAAATCAATAGACAATCGAAATTCTTCGTCATTGATAGGATCTTCGTCAAATATTGGCAGTAACAACAGATCGTTCTCCTTAAGGATGCCAAGTGGGTCAAGTGCACAACTAAATGGATCATTTTTTTCAAAACCTTGCATAATAAATTGTGTTAACTTGATTAATTCATCTCGCCAATTTATATTCAAATTCAGTTGGGATGTCATACATGTAAAATTTTCTTTTCATTTTTTCGACCAAAAAATATTTGTTTTATTGACTAAATGGTGATATCCGGTGGGAATCGTGGCAACACCGCTGCTGTCAGCTGATGGTAGAGGCGCGAGGGTTTGTTGATATTCGAACGTGTGTTGGAGGTTATACATGCCTGTGACCAAACCATGGCCTCAGACAAAAATAAAAATTTATTGCGTGACAAAAGGGGACAGTTTATCTCCCAAAAATGTAAAATTCGTGAAACCAGGTCTCGAGAGGGTGTAAAAAATTATCATGAGCAACAAAAATTACTGAAAGAAAGTGCAAAAAAATCAGAAGCAAGAAAACCGAAGGAAGAATCGAAAGAAGACCCTTTCATTTTCCACGGATGGCGCTCCACTACTCATTAATATATCCAGATTCAATCTAATGAATTTTTTCAGAGGGAAATGTCGAGAAACACATTTTGTTGGACATTTGGTTAGCCATAACAAGATCCATTGAACTGATTTCCCGAGATGAGTAGATCCTGAGACCAATGTTCTTTCGCACAATTCGTTTGAAATTCAATTATAAACACCATTCGAGTCTCATTGATTGATAATTACGTTCGAAATCCTAAAATTCACTTTGAAAAAACATCCATCGTGAGTAACAGGTAGGGTTATGTTGACGGGGGGCGTACAAACGGAGTAGGACAGCTGTGTGCGCTGTTGTCGCGTATCATCCATTTTGCTACGAGCGATTTTTTTCCCCAGAAGTGGGTCAAAAAATTAAGATTTCGTTCTTATTTGCCCCGGTTCCTCTGATTTCGCCCGGATCAATTGACTCAGCTTTTTTTTACATTTTTTCCATATTTTTCGGGATTTTTCATGAATCTCTAAATTGGCCAATCTTTTATTTTAATGCATAACCTCATAAGAGCCAATGATTTTGTTTATTATTTTTGTTTGATTTTGTTTATTATTATGTTTATTTTATATAAAATTTTGTTTATTTAAATTCTCAATAATTAATACCGGTTGAAAGGTCAAGATTGTCATCTAAATTTTTTAAATATTTCTGGCTATTACAGGAAAAAAAAATTGAATTTCTGTTGATTTATTAAACATTTTCACTTGGCACCCTTAACAGAATAGTGATGAAGGTTTTGATTTCATGGAGCTCGAAGTTCATTACTGTCTATAATTCTCTAATTATTGTATGGTGATTACTCCTCCGATATTCTTCTACATTTTACAAATGATCTGTGAACTATGTATGTGAATTTCTAAGGGATTTATGACTGCAAATTGCAGTTTCATTCCAATATGGCGCAGGCAAAAAAAAATTTTTTCTCTGCGCTATTCTACAGAAAAACATGAAATGAAAGATGATGATTTTTTCCAAAGTTGTATCTTCATTCAATGATGTTCAAAACAATTTTTGAAAACTCAATTGTTTTTTCCCAATAGAAATTATCATAAAAAAATTAAATAAAAATTCTCAGACAAGTGTTGATATATTTATGATTTTTCAGAATTTTTTCAGATTTTTAGATCACTTTTGGATGGCTAAAAACGTGAAAATAAGAAAAAGATGGTTTTTTCAAGACAAAACTGGCAGAAATGCAGATAAAAATCTGAAAATTTGCATGCAAGCATATTTTATCACGATGAACAACAGAAAAAATTGGTGATTCAAAATTCGTTGGGGGCATTTTTACCATACTTATTCCGCTAGACTCTTTGCAATTTAATTCATCTTAAGATAAAACTCGAGATATTTTGATTAATCCCCTTGATTTTGCTTCGTTGACAGGAAGTTCGTTAGCCTTATATCATGGTCCTGTGATTGCTAGGAAAATTTACTTCGAAAAAAAAACTGTAAGACTCGTCAATTCCCTCCAATACTTTTCGAAATAGAACCCGTAACATTCTCAAAGCAAGGCATGCGTTTTCGCTGTCGATCGATAACTAATGGACCAAAATGGATTCCTAACCATCGTTTACAACCGGAAATTTTCCTCGCTATCAGATTACCCTACTTTCATCATCAATTTCCTTGATTGTTCTCAACCCCCGATGATAACTACCCTTGATCATTTATGGGTAAATAAAACTCCCGTAAATTCCAGTTTAATCAACTCTAACAGATTACTAATCAAGTTGTTCCATCTCATGATCGTTTCATATCCTCATTTTCATTATCGTTCATAGCCATTTTGGTTATCAGGATCTTTACTCAATTTCGACTCTGAATGACACAGAACGAGAAATTAGAATTGGACGAGAGAAATTAAAATTGCACCGCAAAAAACTATTCAATTGTTACCTGCTTAATTATTTCCAAGATCAATTATCTGAGGTAGATTGTCATGGTACGATAACGTTTTCAACTTGATTTGTTCCTAGCTGTTTACTGAAAGCAGTCGTAGGTTTGTGTGATAAAGGTATTATCTGAATTTTATCTTCTGAATTATCTAGAATATATCATCATCTAATATTTCCAGTTTTTTCTTCCTCGTTTATCCTCTGACGTAACAGTAACTATCTAAGTCATGTGATATAAATAAATTAACTCTCATCAATGATTTTGAAAATCATCTAGATAATAGATACCCGTATCAAGTAGACAACTTCATACTTCAGATATTTACTATTATCACCAATTCTTAAATCCACCTACCTTAATCACCCTCGTTATGGTCATCTTAGTGTCTCACATAATGTATCTATTATCTTATCGTATCATTTTATTCACAATTTTCAATCCCTTGATTATCCCCGACATTACAAGAAGTCTCAATGTCATGTAACATGAATAAATCAATTCTCATCTTTCCAGTTATCTTAAAAATGAATCATCTAGATTATAGATAATCACATCAATTTCACAACTTCATACTTCTCCGGATAACCACACTCGCTACCAACTCCCGAACCCATCTGCTATAATCACCCTCCTAATAATCATCTTCTCATGAT
Organism: Diachasma alloeum; assembly: GCF_001412515.2. Classification (NCBI taxonomy): domain Eukaryota; kingdom Metazoa; phylum Arthropoda; class Insecta; order Hymenoptera; family Braconidae; genus Diachasma; species Diachasma alloeum. The sequence goes on along the minus strand of NW_021680367.1, from coordinate 668,078 downwards.
CTCAAACAAATTATCTAAATTCTTACATTATCCTTCCAACATCTCTGCGTCCTTATCCAATCGCACTCCATCAAACTCTCCTCAATCTCATCATCACTAAACCTTCATTTTAATTAGCCATCGTCATCACTCGCCCAACCTTTCCGATCTAACCTAACCTCTCCAAGCCCCTGCCCCCTTCTAAGTCTCCTGTCCAATAATCCAAATACCATCAATCATCATCATCATCAAAGGGCGAATAATGGACGAGTTGGTTTATTCACCAGTCTCAATCCCTAGATTATTTCTGACATCACAATAAGTCTCAATGTCATGTAACATGAATAAATCAATTCTCATCTCTCCAGTTATCTTAAAAATGAATCATCTAGATGATGGATAATCACATCAAGTTGACAACTTCATACTTCTCCGGATAACCACACTCGCTACCAACTCCCAAACCCATCTGCCATAATCACCCTCCTAATGATCATCTCCTCATGATCTCAAACAAATTATATAAATTCTTACATTATCCTTCCAACCTCTCTGCGTCCTGATCCAATCGCACTCCATCAAACTCTTCTCATTCTCATCATCACTAAACCTTCATTTTAATTAGCCATCGTCATCACTCGCCCAACCTTTCCGATCTAACCTAACCTCTCCAAGCCCCTGCCCCCTTCTAAGTCTCCTGTCCAATAATCCAAATACCATCAATCATCATCATCATCAAAGGGCGAATAATGGACGAGTTGGTTTATTCACCAGTCTCAATCCCTAGATTATTTCTGACATCACAATAAGTCTCAATGTCATGTAACATGAATAAATCAATTCTCATCTCTCCAGTTATCTTAAAAATGAATCATCTAGATGATGGATAATCACATCAAGTTGACAACTTCATACTTCTCCGGATAACCACACTCGCTACCAACTCCCAAACCCATCTGCCATAATCACCCTCCTAATGATCATCTCCTCATGATCTCAAACAAATTATATAAATTCTTACATTATCCTTCCAACCTCTCTGCGTCCTGATCCAATCGCACTCCATCAAACTCTTCTCATTCTCATCATCACTAAACCTTCATTTTAATTAGCCATCGTTATCACTCACCCAACCGTCCCGACCTAACCTAACCTCGCCAAGCCCCCGACCCCTCAACCATCTAAGTCTCCTGTCAAATAATCCAGGCAGGGCATCATCAACCATCATCATCATCAAAGGGCGAATGGTCTAAATGGCCGAGTTGGCTTATTCACCAGTCTCAATCCCTTGATTATCTATGTTGCCATCGTTTGCCAAGAAGATTCACTAGTCTGAAAGAACAGTGTGATGGCGTGGCGGG
>NW_021680367.1:659014-666683 GCF_001412515.2 Diachasma alloeum | reverse complement strand
GGGGGGGGGGGGGGGGGGAAGAAGATAGGCAAGTTATACTGCAATCTCCGTAACTACTAACCCGTGTGCAGTGTATATGACTCATGAACGATAGAACCTACTTCCTCCAGCAACTTCCTTCCCCCCCCTCCCCCCTTTCCATAAATGCGTTGTATATACATTTTCATTGGCGACAAGCTGAGAGACCTCGAGGCCAAATACCTTTCGTTATGTCACTTTACCGATAATCCTTGGATGGAATATTACCAAAAGAGATGTGGGGAAAATCTGAGGGGTGGGAGAGAGGGCGGTGTGAGGAGGGGCCGGAGGGAAGAGGGAAGTGCGGATACTACTCTCTGGCACCGAACGAGAATGACGTTAATATCCGGGACGTATTGTTCCGTCCTCCAGAAGCCTTGTTCATAGTGTACTTGCTTCCCCCACCCACTTCTCATATAAATCCCCCTCTCTCTCATCCCCCCCCGCCCCCTCTATTTTCCCTAGTCACTTCAACTCTTCCTATTCTGCTTTCATGTAGACCGTAGGAATACCTTCCGGTATCACTCTGGTATCCACTTACGCGCCAAAAGTTTTGCGTAACATGAATATTTTAGGAAGAAGAAGTGGGGGGGGGGCGGAGAGGGGTAAAGTCGTTTGCAGTTTAGCAATTTCGAATTTCCGGTAATTCAGTATCCTGTGTTTATGAATGTTTTCCAGGTTGGGAGAAGGGTTTTGGAGAGAGGTTTGTTGGAGAAGGTTGAAGATGAGAGATAATGAGAGGGGCGGATGGGGAGGGGGGGGGGCATTTAGAGGTGTTATTTTGATGGAAGTTTGGGTAATTTTGTGATGTGTGGAGTTCTGGAGGAGGGAAGCTGGATTGGAAAGGGATATTTGGAGTGAAAACACTAGAGGAGGAAAGTTTTCGGTTGAGCTCCAGATAATTGGATGCAATTTCTGGGATGAGGAGGTCTGCATGATTTATTTGGTAACTTTATTTGTGATGGTGCAGTGCGGAAACAAGTTTTTCTGATTCAGATAATTTTTTAGATATTTGGATCATCTTCAGTTGAAATATCTAGATTCAGATGAAGAATCTAGAACCTGGATGATCACGTGAAAGATTTGAGAGCAATTTTTCATTCATTGAAGTGCCTATCCTGAGTCATTCTAGATAATTTGAGCCGTATCTGAAGATAAAATGTAAAATGAGTTGAAAACTCATGACTCAAACTCATCTCATGACTGAGTGACAAGGTAATAAGATTTTAAATTTCAAGTGTAAGACCAATTTTTCTAAACGTAGCTAATCTCTGCGGTTCCAAGATTATCTCAAGATGAAAATATATCAATTACAGATGAAACTCAAGGTAACCAGATAGATCATCTAGAATCCAATTTAAAAATGATTTAATTGTGAATGTAAATTGTAAAAAATCTTGGGATTGAGATGATCTCAACCAAATCATCTCAATCAAAGATAGTCTTTAATATGAATTGGGTGATATTGGGTCAGTATAAATCGCTTATTGACTAAATGTCACATAAATTTGCAATCCAATTTATCTCCAGATTAAATTCAAGACAATTTGAAAAATCATCTAGAGTTCGATGCGAAGGTCACGTCTACGAGCTGTCCTCTTGAAAAGTGGACGAAAGAGAATAATGGCAGTGTAAATCCAGAAATATTTCACCTCGATAACCCATCAAGATGGTCGATTCATCTCCAATACGTCTCCATATGTTGAATATTTAATACGAAAAAGTTTTCCGATTCATATCCGGAGCCATTGGAGTGAAATGAGTCGACCTCCGGATGTTTTCCAGCTGAAAATTTTCCTTCTATAACACAACTTCCATCAGTCACTCGGTTATATTTTTCTTTCGCGCACTCCAATTAATCTTTCAAAATGATAAATTTTCAATGATCCTGTATTACTTGCCATTGATTCAATTTCCATGGATAAATTTTTTGCCCGACTATTTTTTAATTAATCCTCCCTTCGGCGATGAATCTTCTCCTGCACCATTGCTCGGGTCAATAACGAATTTAATTCATTTTGTACACATGACGTCAGTGGATGAGACTGTCTAGGTATAGGTTATGTCTGGATAGCAAATGCGGAGATGTAATTCCCGCTTGACTGACGCGAGATTGAAACGACGTGTCGGGAGCCGTTCCACGTCGCTCGGCATGTTTTTCAAACTCACCGATCCATCCGTATAAAAAGTTTTCATATTTTTGTTGTGATACTTTCTATTGGATGAATCAATCTATTCCATTTATTTCGTTCATATAGATTGCGATAAAAAATTGTAGTTAATCCTAGATTCCAGTCCTCATCTATATTGGATTTTCAATGTCTTTAGTGCTGACTAATTTTCACACAATTTTATTTTCCATTTTTTTCGGACGTTACAATTTATTTGATACCATTGGCTGAATTCAATTGAAAAGCTTTAAGCATTAATCACTGATTATTACATAATGCTGCCAAATACGTATGAATGTTGTCCAATGTTGATACGTACGAGGATATGAAGAATGGAAAACATTCTGGAGAAGCGCCAGCAAAATTCCCTGAAAACACTGAAACAAACATTTGTTGTCAAGACTGAACAGCACTCTACTTGATTCAAGTCAACGCTTTAATTGATTCAAGTCGACTCTTTATTTGATACTAATTCTCATCAAACAAATTTTTTAATATTCAAAATGAGTCAGAAACTCGGATTGATTAAATCGTATTCCTCCTATTTGAATTGATCCAAAAAAATACTTGAGTCAAGTCGAGATCTACTTGAATCAAGGAATTATTTCCTTGCGTGCTACACCAAATCTCATGAAAAAAAGTTTAATACTCAATATGAGGCAGAAACTCAGATTGATTAAATCGTATTCCTCCCAGTTGAATCGTTCCAAAAAAATACTTGATTCGAGTCGGGATCTACTTGAATCTCGAAATTGTTTTCTTGCGTGCTATTGCGCGGTACTTCTCACAAAAAAATTGCTTTAATACTCAATATGAGTCAGAAACTCGGATTGATTAAATCGTATTCCTCCTACTTGAATTGATTCAAAAAAATACTTGATTCAAGTCGCATCTACTGGAATCAATAAAGAATTTTCTTTCATGCAACACCAATTCTGATGAAAAAAAATGTCTTAATACTCAATATGAGTCAGAAACTCAGCTTGATTAAATCATCTTTCTCCTACTTGAATCGATTTAAAAAAATACTTGATTCAAGTCGCTATCTACTGCAATAAAAAGATTATTTCCTTGCATGCAATCAGATCAAAAAACTCTGTCACCAATCCTTTCGAAAAAATTTGTACCCAATCCGTCTATAAACCCCCATAAAAATGGTAACACGAATTATTCAAAAATCCTCTGCGTTGAGTTACAGTTTTGCCTGTTCTTCTCTTTTCGCAAAAAAAACACCGTAAGACAATAAAAACGCGTCAGATACCCTCGGTATGAGGGGTGCATCTTGAATATCCCGTATTGGCTGTTCCCAAGCAAGTGGCGGCCGGGGGCGGAGAGGGGGTGAGAGGTTGAGGGGTTCAAAACCCGAGGATTTATGAAACGATGCCTCTGGCCCCTTGCTACGTCGATTCGTCATCCACGTCGAGCGGAATACAGATCTATACCGCCACCGAAAGGAGGTAATCCTCGAGAAAAACAAACACCGGCATAAATTCGGCGGATTTTCTTCGCTCTCTCCCCCTTCCTGTTATTTTTGTTGGTCCTCTCTCCTCTTTTTGTTTCTTTATTTCTGCCCCGTCGTGATTCGTTTTCGTGAATATCGAACAGACCATGACATATGCTTCTTCCTTTTTTTTCCCCTCCTCCGAGTTTTTGTTTCTCCTTTATTTCATATTTCTTCATAAGAAAAGGAAAGGGAATAAATAAAGGAGACAAGTTTTCCTTCGATATATTTTACTATGGAAATTTCATACATAGTATTTCAATGTGGCCGTATGCATTTCATAAATTTTTTTATTGAGATTTACGTAGAGTGAAGTTTAGTGGGGATAGAATGAGGAAATTTGTTATTTTGTTTCGTGAGGTCGCTCGAGAGGAAGTTGAGATATTTCTTGTTCAGAGAGGGGTTGACATTGTTTTTATGGGTGAATTTACTCATATCGAATTGGAGAATGCGCTTCGGAAAGGAATAACCCCCCGATGATTTTTTTTTTCATTGTCTGTGATTTTCTTTTTTTTTTTATGAGAAAAATATTTTTCTCTATATGGGAAATCACTAGTCTTATATGGGTTTCCAATGGGAGATTCTCTGCCATCGAACTGCAGCTGTCACCGGGAAATTCGTGAAATTTTGAAATTCAATTTCCGGAGGGAAGGAACAAATGGGGGGAGCCTTGTGAAGAAAATTTCGTCATTTTCGAGTGTCATAAAAACGTCTGCAGGCTGTTTGACGGTGGCACATGCAGTCGATGAATGTTGGGGTGAGAATTTATGATGAGGGGACATAATCTGGAGGTGAACGGGAAGTATTTCACTTCATTCATTCATTCCTCTAATAATTAAAGAATAAACTAATGAAAATTCAGTTCATTTCATTTCCAGATGATGCATGTGAGGAGCAGGCGAAATTTCACTCAGAAACATTGTATGACGACCTATTTCACTCCAGCGGTTCCCAAGATATTTGAAATTGAATTTTTCTAAATGCAAAAGGACATTCAGGACTCAAACCCCGATTTTTGATAACGAATTGTCATCAGATTCTGCAAAATGTATCGGCAATGCAGTTCCAAATGAACCAATGCATTGATTTTGCATTGAGCTTTCCAATGAAAAATATCAGCTGCGTCGAAACTTATCGAGAAACATTAAGCAGATAACGATAAAACGCAGTGTAACGTTAACCTCCACCTCCACCCCCCACTCCATTCCCTCAATTCTGTAGTTTATTAACACGTTAACGGCCCGTTAAGCCCATATGAAGCCATAAAAAAGTGGCCGCCCGTAATTTCCCTTTTTATGACATTCACAGCGTGTGACACCGCAGGGTTTTAATTCAAAATTCTATGAGGTCTTTTCTATTTTGTTAAAATACACAGCAACCCCTCCTCACTCCGTTTCAATCTATTTTAGGTACCACAGGGTACGGCTCTCCGACACTTGACCACCAGTGTGAAAACCAAATTTTTCCAGCATAATTGTTTTCAATGACACAGTTCGGTCCAGGCCGTGTGTGGTTGATCGATAACACTGTAAATTTGATTAACGACTTTGATTTTAGGGGTGAGTGGGATGGAAATTTATCACTTGTGTGAGGGCAATCAAAATAACATCCACTGGGGGTGCGAAAAATTTCGAGTATTAAAGAGTAATTTTTTTTGGTTGTTGAGATTCCCATTAATTGAGTCAACAATTTTCATTGCATTAATAGAAGGAATTAAATGAACGAGCTGGAATTCTTGTTGATTGTAATAATTTGTGAAATTGTAAACATCTCGTCTGGTATTTCAATTTCTCCCTCTTCATTCTCACTCAAAATCCCGAAAATGTAAATGAACGAGTATTCATAACAACGTAAATTTGAATAATGGAAACATTTGGCTCGATGAATTTTCATTCCTAAATTTATCACTATTCTCGTTTGTCGTTGATGTCTCCGGGATTCTACCATAAATATGGTCATTCTTTATGCGAGTGAAAAAAATATACACATTCGATGGAGCAAAAATGCACTCACGACATGAAAAGCTATAAATATAGATTAATCTCCGGTAGTCTTCTCTAATTACAGCGCAACGAAATTGAAAAAATGGAATTGAATGGAAGCCCTGGCTCTCATATTAGCATTGAAAGAATTTCTGAATGAAATGTCTGTTGGTCATCGTTGGCGAATATATTTTTTTCATTCATTTCCGCTCTCTACTTCCACCAATAAAAACACCGAACAATTGGCTTCTCTAAAAAATATACAATAGAAAAAAATCAAACAATTCCTTATATGAAAACAATATTTGCTTGTACTCCTCTCTCCCTCCCCCCTTCAAAAATAATATTCTCATTATAATTCCGTTTTGAAAAAAAAATCCGAACAAATTACTCTTCCTTTCTGGCATTGACTCCGTTCATCCAGCCTTCCCTCTCCATGCATTTGCACTTCACCCTCACGTCCATCTCTATGAAGATTCTCATCACCCGGAAGACTACGGTATACCGGATGCTCCTCGAAGGGAGTTTATATCCTCTGGGTAACGTCCGAATCCTCTGTAACGCCGCACGCCGTCGTAAGCCCTGCAGCGGCGCCCGTTGACTCAATCGCCGAGCGTGGGAAAAAACTTACCCCCACTCCACCGCCGAGAGCGCACGGCTCACCGTTGAACTCATAGCAGTACTGTGAGCTCAGTTCCGCCTCAAGGATCGCTGTGCTCTCCCACACATACACACATTCTCTCTCTCCCTCTCTCTCTCCTCCACAACTCTCTCTCGTCCTCTCTCTCTCATCCTCTTCTTCTCCTTCCCTCTCCTCCCGCCGAAGTAAAACGTAAAGCCGGGTTGACCACCACCACTGACTCCAGATCTCACCCACGCAAGTCACTCTGCCGACACCACGTGGCACCACTACAACCCGATCCAATAACCAACCCCTTGTGGCAGTGCGCCACTCTACACCGTGAGACACTGACTATCACTTTGTGCTTCGATTTCTACCTTTTTCCACTTTGTTTTTTCTTTCATTTCCCTCCCTGCAACATTTTTTCATTTATCTTCGTTAGATATATTTTTTTTTCTATACCTAGTGCTGGTGGTTTTTTTTTAAACTTCGCTCTCTGTATTTCTTTCGTGCCAATGAAAATGTAAACTCACTTCTACGTAAACATTAATCTCGAACGAAAAACTGTTAACTATCTTCGTTTTTTTTTCTCTCTTTTTTTCATCCTTCAGCTCATGGGAAAACTTCTCCCTGTTTGTACTTTCATAAAAGTTTTATTCGAGTTGTCGATTTTAACAGTGGTTTTTAATGAAATTCTATTTTGTTGAAATTTTTCAGTATTGAGTGATGAACTTGTTGGGAACATGGTGATGGTTGTTCGGGTGGTGGTTTATTGTTGTTTGAACGGTTTTTTGGGGATGAGAAGGCGTGATTGGTGGTAATGAAACTGCAGGCTTTCGGTGAGTCCTCTGAGTGATCATGAATCTGTATTTTCTGCTGTTGTTAGTGTTTATCTTATTGATGACATGATGGAAGTTGAGGATCAAGGAGATGGAGTCGTGCGGTGTTTTGCGTATATCTTTGAAGCGAAGGGATTATGAGAAAAATGTCACTAAACCTTTTCTGTTGCAAATTAAATTCTCCACAAGAAATGTTATTCAATGTTTTCTCTGAATTCAATAGTTTTCGAGATAATTGCTAAATAAAATCGATAAATTTTTCACTTTCAATACGACTCCTCAACGATTCCTCTAGAAATTATTCCCCATATATCTTCCAAACCGAGAGCTTTAGAGAAAAATGTCATCAAACATTTTTTGTAAGGAATGAAATTCTCCACAAAAAATGTTTTATGACATTTTTTTTCTAATCCCGCAGTATCCGAGATAATTGCAAAGTAATCAATCTAACATATCAAATCTCGTCTCTTACAACCTCAAAAGTTCCCAAACCATTCTCAACAGTCTCAACTGTCCTCGCTTTCTCCCCCCCCCCC
>NW_021680367.1:658636-658800 GCF_001412515.2 Diachasma alloeum | reverse complement strand
CCCCCCCCCCCGAAATAAAAAAAAATCGAGGCTATCGATAGCAGAATGACTGAAATAAAGAAATAAAAATGGCTTTTCATCACGATATTCCAGTTCGTCGAGTTGCCTGTGAAAAAATTCCATTCGTGCCACCTTTTTCACTGGTTTCTCCTTCACTTTTCCTT
>NW_021680367.1:625176-658559 GCF_001412515.2 Diachasma alloeum | reverse complement strand
TTCTTTCTTTTTCTCCCATTTTTTTCCCTTCCTTCTCAGGGCCAAACCTAGCTCTCAAAAGAACTCAGAACGGCAAAGTTTCGAGTCTCTAGTGAGAAAAGAAAAGGGAGATGCAATGCTAAAAGAGGGTAGACGAAGAAAGTGGGGTGGGGGGTGGCAAAGGGATCGAAACTTTCGGCGTAGGGAGAAAGGTGGGTTCCTGATACGATCCACGCTTCTGCTTTGCTCGGGCTTCTCTACGCTCATCTCTTCGAATCGAGTCGACGATTTTGTGGGAGTTAAGTTCTCGTTAAAGTGCACCTCGCAAAGTCTTTTGGGGGAGTCGAAAGAGGGAGTTGAAGAGGGGGTGAAGGGGATTGGGGGGGAGGTCTAGAGGTACGTGGCATCGGTGAAAAGGGATTGGAAACCTCGGATCGAAACAGTTTTAAAGTTTAAGATTTTTCTTTTATTTTACCCCCTTTCTTTTTTTCATTCTTCCTTTGAGAGTTTTTTTTCTTCTCATTTGAGGAGTTGTTTTTGGTCGATTTTTGTACCTGTCGAAAGGTCGTTTCAATTTCGATTCGGTAGGTAACTGTGGGGTTGCGGGGACTAATCGGATAGCGTGTGTCGTGGGTTTGGAAAATTGAATCTTCTTGGTGGTGATTCGAGAGTGGAGGAGGAAACAAACTGGGCGATTGGAGTTTTTCTTACGGGTTTAGAGGGTTTTCAGGTAGCTGGTGAGGAGAGTTGGGATGGTCTTTGATAGTGGGAACGTTTAATTGGAATTTTAGGGAGAGGGGGGGATTAAGAATTGTTTCGTCTGGCTTTGTGACTTTTTGGGGATTCAATCAGTGTTGCTCGGCTAATTTCTTGGAGAGTAGACAGAGGGAAAAATCGGGGGATTTTTGGGGGAAATTTCGGGAAAAATTGTAGCGTTGTACTAATCTACGTACTGATCAGCTTCTTAAAAAAAGTTGAGTATTATTGTAAAAAAACATTGTGCCAAGGAAAATTTTTCTCTGATTTTTCCGGAAAATGAAGAAGGAATTTTCTGAAAAAAAATACAACTTCCAGTCAGAATATGGAAGATTAGATTAATATTAGGCAGTGATTGCAAAAACATTCCGCCAAGTCTTTACTAATGTTTTATTGAGTCAAGTAAATTTTTTATTTACCTGGTTTATTTTTATTAGTTTTTATTTTTTTGGAATTTTTTTATGGAAGTTGTATTTTTGTAGAACAAATACAACTCCATCTCTCCATTCATTTTATTTTCCTCATTTCCAAGAAAAACCAAAGAAAAATTTTCCTTGGAACAGTGTTTTTACATAGAAAATAATGATTTCTGCACGAAGAATTTCACTACGAAAAACTTCAAAGCCGAAAGAAATAAGTTAAATCGAACACTTGGAGATTGAAAATTCATAATGAATGAATGAAAAATCACAAATTTTCAATCCACCCGCAGACTTTTCTCTCCGTTCGATCGCCATGATTTCAACACTAGTTAATCGAATCATCCTCCTCCCAGTATGATTAATCTTGCGTTAAGAGTTTTTTGACTAGAAGTTACAACAGACGAGAAAAAATTAAAACACCTTACAACTTCCCTATCTAAAGTTCAAAGCAAATTGTCTAGCAGAACCTGTCCTTTCGCAGTAATCAGATAAAAATACTTGATTAGAATAATTCTGAATTAATGCTGGAGTATTACTAGAAAAATCCCTCACAGCACATTAAAATTTCGTTTGTTCCCAAGATTTAACAACGGGCCCCCAACAATTTCCCCTGATCTCCAACAAAATACACAGATATTTTCTAACGCCAATGTCCCAAATATCCCAGAATTCCCATCGAAATTCGAACTTCCAGTCCCTCCAAATCCCTCCAAATCTTCATTTCTCCTTCCACCGAACCCTGAACTTGGCTTATCAATATAAAATCACCTTCCGCACGAAGAATTTCGCTACGAAAAACTTCAAAGCCGAAAGAAACAAGTTAAATCGAAAACTTGGAGATTAAACTTGGAGTTAATGAATGAATGAAAGATCACAAATTTTTAATCCACCCGCAAACTTTCCTCTCCGTTCGATCGCCATGATTTCAACACTAGTTAATCGAATCATCCTCCGCCCAGTATGATTAATCTTGCGTCAAGAGTTTTTTGACTCGAAATTACAACAGACGAGAAAAAATTAAAACACCTTGGAATTTCCGTATTTAAAGTTCAAAACAAACTGTCTAACGGGCGCTGTCCTTGTGCAATGACCTTGTCTCTCCCCTTTCATAACTCGTCGACTGATGACTGCCACACGCTACGTATTGCATAACACCCCGCTCGCTTCCGCAATACAGTGTCATTGAGAGAAGATGATTTTGGTTGACGAAACATTCTTCACTCGTCGTAACAAACGGGAGCGACTTCTTAGCGACTTTAAAGCAACTTTCTAAAAAAAATTTGAATGTTTTTCAATAGAAGTATCTTGATTCGAGACTCAGTATCCATCAGATAAATTGATTGGAGAGTGCTATTGCTCGAAATAATGCCGTGCAAATTTATATCAAAATCAAATGAAACATTGATTATCATATTTTAATCTGATTATTTCAGTAGCGAAGTGGCAAAACGGTTCAAGTCGACTTATCTCCCAGTTGAGTTTTTCAGGAATGTTTCCGAATCTAAGGGAGATAGCGAAATTTTCGTAATTACATTGTTTGGTGAATGACTAGATTTAGGGTGGATGTGGGATGAAAATGTGGAGGGAGATGTTGGGAAAATTACTGATGAGCCGGATTTAAAAAATCACACTTTATTTTGTGGCATCGAACCACCTTGTCAAAACTTATGTACACTCTTTGGTAATTTCACCGGTGAATGTCTAATTGCACTGATTATTGTCTTTTCACGTTAAATTGGTGAGTCACTGAATGTAAACTGAATTTAATCAACAGAGGTGATGTACTGAACAAAACGGTGATCCTACAAAGACCGGTGATGTACTTGATTACTAGTGAGCTAGGTGAAGTTCAAGAAGTTACTGTACTATATATAAAACTTGTACAGGTGATTTAAAACAGGTGATTTGTACTGGTGATTTATATATAAAAATTGTACAGGCGATATAAAACTTGTACAGGTGATTTGCCCGAGATAGACTTGTACGGTGAGAGGCTAAGCCTAAACCGATTCGCGCGTGTTTCGGTGATTTATGACTGATGACCCGAAGGGTCCCGGAGATTTTCGAAGTAGGCCGATGGTCGATCAGAATGTTCTGGAATTTTAGTTGCGTTTCAAACATACATTTGTTGTAGCTCTCGATCGACTCTACAAAAAAAGTTATAATGAAAATTTTGATATCGCCCTTAGATTCCGAGATATTCATTGAAAACTGATCAATAGTCAAAATTGACTTGTACCGTTTTACCACTTCGCTACTGCTTTATAGTGATCGCTTCAGAGGGTAAGAGCGATGACATACTGACGATAAACATTGTCACAAGTGAAATTGTCCCCCCGAAATGTCAAATGACAAGTCAAGGATATCCAAGTCCTTTGCCTATTTATTCTCGAATGAAAAAATGCAAAAAAATTGGATTTTGATTGTTTTGTATTTATAAGAAAGAGGCTTCAGAAGAATAATATCTTCATCAGTTATGTATAGTTCACACGTACATAATATGTACACAAACATAACTACATGAGCTTTTTCGACATTTTTTTTTAGTCTTCAGAATTTTTTTCTCAAAATTGGCGGTCATGAAAAATTTGAAGAATTGAAGTAAGAATTTTTTACGATTTTTTGAATAACTTATTCAGAATGATTAAATGATTTTACTATGTGCTTAAATTTGAACAATTTTTCATATTTTTCGTGTACAGCAATTTTGAGAGAAAATTCCAAAAATGAAAAAATTAAAATTTTCAAAAAGCCTTCCGTTACATTTATGCGTATGTTCTGTATGTGTAAACCAAAATTCAAGTCAACTTCAAGTCAATTTTGAAGACTTCATCAATAAAAAAAATTGCAAATAATATTTTTTTCATATTTTTTACATTAAAATTGAAGTAGTAAACTCATCAGCCCGATAAATAAAGGCCCCTGTGATTTTGAAATTCCAGTGTAGTCTCCTCTCACGCTCTTGCTGACTTTTCGAGAAATATCTCTGAATGTAGATGCCAGCGATATTCTTGTCGAGACCTTTTTTGCATAGTGAAGCGAGAACTATGCGAAAGAGAACCTCAGCAAGATTTCACCGTCTCTTTTAGACTCTACAGATAGAGACATTCCTTGAAGAATCAAACAGGAGTTGAATTGACTTGCTGTCATTTACCACTTCGCTACAGGAATATTCTGAATTATTTGTCAACCTTTATTCGAATTCGAAATACCATGGCATATGTTGTTTTCTCTGTTACAAATGTATAGGCTGTATTTTTTCTAATGAATTTTATTCTTTTTCTGTTTTAGGTAAGTTCGTGAGTTCTAAGAAGTATTGATGAAAGTTCTTCAATCGCATGTTCGGTGATGTATTGAGCTTTAATATTGAATTAAACAAAAATAAAGCATGTGTGGAACGGGGCAAGATGGATTCACAAATTTCCAATATCTTATTGAAGCCAAGCAGTTTTCAAAATTAATGTCATGGACACTCTGATAGTCATTTTCACAAAAGTGAAAAAGTGATTCAGGAAATTCCTAGCTTATTTTTTGTATCAACTCTACTTGTTTGAAGTAGAGGGATTGTAATTGAATCAATTCAGATTTTGGTCTTGCTGTGAGTAGAAAAATAGAGTATTTGAAGTGGAAAGGTCGCAAGTTATCGCCTACTTGATTCACGTTGATTTGATACTGGATTCAAGTCAGGGAGATACTAGGATTAAAACAATCCAAAATCTAAGAAGTTAAGTATTCCCCCCATCTGAATCAAGTATCGATTCCACTTGGAACGAGTCGTAGAATCTAATTGAATCAAGTAGCTGACGACTTGACTCGAGTCAAAGAATCGACACCTAAAACCAACGTAACGATAACTAAATCATTGCAGAATTTAAATTTGCTGTGAGTAGAAACTTGGATTATTTCAAGTAGAAAAGTCTTAAGTCGTCACTTACTTGACTCAAGTCGATTTCATACTGGATTCAAGTCAGGGAAATCCATGATTTAAATAATTTTAAACCTAAAAATTCAAGTATCTCCCCGATTTAAATCAAGTATCGATTTCACTTAGAACGATTCGTAGAATCTACTTGAATCAAGTAGGTGACGACTTGAATCGAGTTGAAGAATCTACTAAAAAACTATAACTATAAGACCATAACTGAATCATTCCAGATTTTAAACTTGCGTTGAGTAGAAACTTGGATTATTTGAAGTAGAAAGGTATCAAGTCGTTACATACTTGATTCAAGTACAAACCAACGGATTGATCCACTTCTCTCAAGCAAACGTAACTACATGAAAGTCGAAAAGTACCTGATTGAAGCCACAAAATATTTGACCCAAGTCGCATTGATACTCGATTCAAGTCAAGGAGATACTTGATTTGAAAAATCTAAGTTCCAATGATACGAGTACACTAAAAAAACTACTCTTTCGTAAACGTCAGGGATCTCCTGACTTGAATGAAGTATCAATTCGACTTGAATCGAGTTGCAAAATGACTTGACTCAAGACTTGAATCGAGTTCTAGAATCTACTTGAATCAAATCGGATCCAACCTGAATCAAGTCGCCACGTCTGCAAATTTATTACGGTAACTCCATTATATTCGTTAATATCGGCACGAAATTAGTCAATTCTCGACACGCTTCATGAACTTTCTTATTTTGATAACACCTCAGTGTGAATAAGAAGCCTTGTGACATCAAAAATCACCGCATCACATCTCCACAAATCTGTTATTTCTCCTTTTGGTTTTCCTCCAATTCTTTTGTCTCGCATTCGTCTTTTTTTACCTTCCCACCCCTTGTCTCCTCTCCATTGTCAGTCGTGATTGCCATGCCCGGAGTTCATTTGCATTCATCGCTAAGGCCGCATACTCTCCTATACATTGTAGAGAGTGATGAGAGTGTGGGGAAGGGGGCGGTGGTGGCGAGATTGAGGCGGTGGAGGGTGGAGTCAGTACGGAGCATGCTACCACGAAGCTTCGATTTATCGGTTCAAGTTCGTCGAGGAAATTACCTTAAAAGTATGGTAACTAAATTGAATGTACTACCCCCCCCCCAAACCTCTATACTGTGTCAGTTAACTCTTTCTTAATTCACTGGAAAGTCTCGTCTCAATTTCTAAAGAAATATTATAATAGCAGATGAGATACATTATGAATTTTAGAGGAGAATTTTAATGCGAGGAAATTGAAAAGAAAAGGGTGCTGGTGATTCAAGGGCTCTTGAGAAAGGAGCTGGATTCATTCTCCTTT
This sequence comes from Diachasma alloeum, assembly GCF_001412515.2. Classification (NCBI taxonomy): domain Eukaryota; kingdom Metazoa; phylum Arthropoda; class Insecta; order Hymenoptera; family Braconidae; genus Diachasma; species Diachasma alloeum. The sequence continues at coordinate 652,160 of NW_021680367.1, read as the reverse complement.
ATTACCGTTTTTTCAATTAAAGTGATGAAATTTTTTTTTCATAATTATATTTCTTTCCAGATGTTCAATTATTTTTTAATAGCAAAACTAATTTGCCGAATAGGGATATTTCATAGATTCTGTTAGTGGAGTAATTTCGTGGAATGGAATGTTGAGACTGCAAGAGGTTTGATGTGTGAGGAATTCCCTAATTTTATCATTTCTTCTATTCTATAATAATTATTGAACAATCGCCTAGCGGCGGGATAATTGGTGACGAGAATGAAGTGAGATTAATTAGCAGGAGTGATCAATCATTTTTTTGTCCGGTGACATTGTTTAAAAACATGTTTTCATTCACCGAAAACCAAGTAAATTCCTACTTTGGTCAAGTATTTTTCTATTTGTTTCATGTTGAAAAAATATTGTCCAATCAATCTGAATTTATAACTTATTTTGAGTATAAACAAAGATGGTAGTCGAAAAATTGGTGTCAAGTAGAGTGCAGACTTGAGTCAAGTAGAGGAAATTATTGGATGTTCAACTGGATTCAATTTTTCACACATTTTTCCAATGAAGAAATGTCATTAAATGGAACGTTTAAATTACAAGAATTTCAATTTATGACGAATTCTCCAAGTTTTGTATATTTTTTATTTAAAAAAAATTACTAGAAATCGCCGACTTGAGTCAAGTAGACGTTGAAGGCGAGTGCTATCCTCCCAATGGTTGAAAAACACTTTTCCCAAAAGAAAAAATAAACAAATGAAAAAAGTTAACGGAAATTCCCGAAATTTCCTACCGGTTTATTTTTCTCTTCGAATTGTTCTCAAATCTTTTACCAAGTCTCCGTAAAAATCCCTGTAATCGCTCTCTCACAAAGAAACCATCAAAAATAAAGGGAATGGAGAATAGAGATTGCTATAATAAAACTCAACGTCCGTTGTAATTAAAAAGTATAACGATCACATTATGCCACTAAACTAAACGACACATTAAGAAAGTTATACCCCTCTCCGCCCCTCGCTGCTGTGCACCGATCGTTCTCAACTTTTCTCACTGCCTTTCAGTTGTAAGAGTTTATGATTAATTCTTTACCTTTTCAATGCTTCTATTTTCGTTTCGTCTGCGCAAAGTGTTACTAAACGAAGTTTTCCTTGGACTTCCGGTGAAAAAGGTACCGACATGGCGCGCTTTAGCTATTATTTCAGCGCAGCTTGCAAGCATTTTACTTGAGTTTTTTCTTCATTCCTTTCCTCTGATATTGCGTCAGTGTTCTAAACCTCACTGCATAGTGAGGGAAATTTTTTATCGGTGAAATATTCTTAGATTTTTGTAATTAAAGGGAATTTTTTAAGACAATTTTTTTAAAATGGAAATATATAAAATTATGCTTTTTTTAAGTCCGTATTCTCCTTAATTATTTTCACGTTTAAAATAAAATATTAGGGGAAACTTTATTTTGTGTTTTTAGCTGAACGTCAAATGGATTTAGGGTCAAACGACCCTTAAGGGCCATTGGTATTGAGGGTCAAATGTTTGTGACGGTCAAATAATTCTTAAAACCGTTCAAGGTCGAGGGTCAAATACTCTTGAGGGTTTATGGAATTGAAGCAGAGCTATCAACCCTGTCATTTAACCCTCAGAACTATTTGAACCTGTGCTCCGAACGTAATTGAAGGTCGTAGGATCCACAAGACCAATTGACCCTCAACTAAAACCAAAAAAGTGTTCCTGAATTGTGCTAAAAAGTGATTTTTTCTCGTATTTTATTGTGCCCCGCTGTTTGAGAATTAGATATTTTTGAAGGTCAAATAAGCCTTAAGGACATTTGAATTGAGGGTTAAATGTTGGTGAGGGCCAAAAAACTCTTAAAACCGCTCAAAGTCGAGGGTCAATACTCTTGAGGGTTAATGGAGTTGGAGCAGCGCAATCAGAAAGGGTCATTTGACCTTCAGAACCTTTTGAACCTGTGCTCCGAACGTAATTGAAGGTCGTAGGACCCGCAAGACCAATTGACCCTCAACTAAAACCAAAAAAGAGTTCCTGAATTGGGCTAAAAAGTGATTTTTCCTCGTATTTTATTATGCCCCGCTGTTTGAGGATTAGGTACTTTTAAAGGTCAAATGAGCCGTACGCACATTTCCATTGAGGGTTAAATGTTGGTGAGGGCCAAGCAACTCTTAAAACCGCTCAAGATTGAGGGTCAAATACTCTTGAGGGTTAATGGGGTTGGAGCAGCGCGATCAGAAAGGGTCATTTGACCCTCAGAACCATTTGAACCTGTGCTTCGAACGTAATTGAAGGTCGCTTGACCCATAAGACTAATTGAACCTCAACTAAAAACGGTAAAAAAAGGTCGCGAATTCTGCTAAATAGTCATTCTTCCTCGCTGTTTGAGGATCAGATACTTGTGAAGGTCAAATGACCCTTGAGGACGTTACGAGTTCAAGGTTAAATGTTTGTGAGGGTCGCACAACGCTAAAAATCGTTTGAGGTTGAGGGTTAAATATCCTTGAGGTTTTGTGGGATTGACGCAGAGTTATCAGAAAGGGTCATTGGACCCTCAAAACTATTTGAACCTGTACTCCGAAGATAATTGAAGGTCGTTTGACCCACAAGACCAATTGACCCTCATCTAAAAACAAAACAATGTTCTAGAATTGTACTGAATAGTGATTTTTCCTCGTATTTTATCAGGCCCCGCTGTTTGAGGATCAGATACTTTTGAAGGTCAAATGACCTTCAAAAGGATCTAATCCCCCAAAATTACCATGTTTAATAGTAAAATTTCGAGTGTCGCGGGTATGGTCCTGCATTCTACTTCTCATATTAAGAATGACTATGTTTCCAGAATAAACAGTGATTTTATTTTCTTGTCGTGCAGAAGAATAAAATCAAATGAACAGATAGAATAGAATCAATAGATACATGGGATAAAATAGATGAATAAAATAAAATACAATCGATCATGTGCTAATTTAACCCTTGCGACACTAAAAGAATCAACTTTCATCAGTTATTTTTCGCAGCCTATTTTCTTCGGTCCTTTAATTGATTTTTCAACAGAGTGAAGTTGTAGTAGTGACGAAGTGAGGGAATTTTACCGAGAATATTATCTCGCGATCTGTTTTTCTCCAACGGTTGCGTAAATATTTGAGGAGGAATGTTTTTTTCACATTTTAAAATGTTTCTCCGATATATTGAGAGCACCACGAGGGTTAAATGGAGTTTCAAGTAGTCGGGGAGTGGAAATTCATGGGGCTCGGGCGATTGGCGATATTTTATTAAACTCACGAACCCTTTTTCCGAGTAAATAATTACGTTACTTGTTAAAATACTTTTTGCCGAGTGCATTTATCGATTTGTTTATTCCGTCTGTAAACAACTCGGGAACAAGAGAGCTTCAGAGTTAGTGTAAAAAATGTGTCCATTATGCATAATTTTTCAACAAGATTGATCATTTTTGTCTGAAATTTTTGCAAGAAATTTTGAAAATTTTCCAACATGGATGAGAAATTTAGTAAACATTTTCATTTGAAATTGAATTCAAACTCCCAATATTGAAAATTCAGATGACATTGTGACTGAAATTTCAAGAAATTTCTAACGGTGTAGGCGCAAACGACCGAGCAGTTTCGGAGATATTTAACCTTTCGCACAAATCTATTTCATCAAAAGGTTGAATATTTTCCTGTAGACACCCTGCAACCTGTGATTACCATTGTATGCCTGTCACAAGGATAGGAAATTGCTACGGATCCATTTGGAAGCTCACTACCAATGGAATTGGTAGAGGTAAAAAAATGAAAGAGACTAATGACGCAAAAAGTAACGGTTGCATGCCTTCTGTGGGATAAACTCGAACCCCGCTTGTTTTTCTGAAGAAAAAATTGCGAACAAAAACTGTTTACTCGTGTTTGTGGAAAAAAAAAACTTAAAATTTTCCGTCAAATCTAAACACAATAAGAGTGAATGTTGCCTCCGTCTTTAATGAATAAATGAATAATTAACGATCATAAATAATACACATGAACTACTGGACAGTTCATGTTCGCGCGGCGCGCGCACGCTTCCTCAGTTTCTAAAAAGGGTGTTACTCCTCATCTTCCTAATTAGTAAAAAAAATATATATCAGCATCACCTCGCCAACCCTCCGAAAATGTATCCCGAGTACTAGGTAAACCTCGTAAATCACCCCAATAACCTTCAAGATTAATATCCGTCTGTTTTTTTTCGTTCTCTGCGTGCACTCAAGCCGAGTCGTCTCCTTTCTCCGGATTCATCCCCACAACACCAATACACTTTATGCAGCCGCTGAGAAATATCCCCTTCAATCGTAAACGTTTACACTCAGAAGCTCTCGAGGGCTCGAGACCTTTTATCACAGCTGAAAATGCCTCAACGAAAAATCCCTTACGTTTCGACACTGCATACAACTCCGCCCTCCCAAGGGTTTAAAGTAGTGTGAATAAACTCCGGTTGAGTCGTTGAGTGTAACGAGAAAAAATGAGTTCAAAAATTAAAAAAAAATATTCATCATTGATCATTTTTTAGAAGTTGATCCGTTAAATTGTTTCTACAACTAGTGCCCTATTATTATGTACTTTTTTCTGTCAAAAACCGGTGAGAATTATATGTCCCAATTTATCAGCTGTTCAATTTTTATATTGCAATGAATGATTTGCTCATGTTCTAATTCCTATCATCACTGAATAAGATTTTAATCATAATTACAATTCAATTCCTTCTAGAACACACTTTAGAGGGTGAATTTCTGGAATTCAGTGTTTGTTGATACTCTGGTAAAAGTGTGTAGCCACACTGTTATCAATTTTTAGTTAGTTCACTCGGTAATTCAATTAATCTGTTGTTCATCTCATCAATATAATTTCGTGCTTAGAATATTGTCATCTCATGTTTTCAGCACCAAATTAAAAATTAAAACTTCATTTGGAATATTGAGTCACAGCTTCTTTTTATTCATATCAGAAATTTTGTATTTGGATGTTAATATTATTTGTTTAAAGTGAAAAAATCGATCATCGTTTTCACTATATTGCATTCAGATTCTCCTATCCTTAACGTCAACAATGTGAGATAATCTCATAATTCTAGCTATTAATTCTAATCAACTTTGTTCGAAGAAAACCTTAGTAAACGCAATATTAAGAAAGTTGAATTATTCTATTTTCCTCTGACCTAAATGATTTGGGCAATTATGATTCGTTTATTTATGTTTCATAGAATGGTATTAAATTCTCTTTTGTTTGTCGGGCGGGCTTCATGAAAATTCGACGCAAGACGATTGTACTCATGAAAACCGCCTTAGTTTCTCCATTCGGTCGAGATATCCGCCATGTGCGAGTTTTCATTTTTAAGTTGAAATATTGCCCATGCTTTTTCTTGGAAAGGATTATTTTTTTAAACGATATGTTCTCAATCATATCTACAATGCTCAATCATAGCTACAATGAGCCAAAACTTCAGATTTTTATCTACAAATTTAACCGTATTTATGTTGAATTTTTTAAAAATTAATTACCAAAAACCCAAGTTCTCACATACATACCCAGACATGACCCTAAAAACAGAATTTCTTCACGTTTCATAACATTTTAAACCATTAGCAATCAAAATGAAAAAGCTCCCATTCGGAAGCAAAAATAGCTAACGTAGTTGGATATCCCTAACAGCAATCCCCGTACGGCTACCCACTTAATGAAACTTCCCCCATCAAACTAAACTCCTCATTCATTAAACCCAAAAATCCCAACAATTTTTCATCACTCCACCGAATGCGCCTCGAAATAATTCGTGAACAGGCGAGAATATATTAACCATCGCTCCAACAAAAATAAAACCCACCCTAAAACAAAAAATTAGATCCTGCATCAAGCGTTGAAACTTCACCCCCTTAAAATAATATTCTAGTTTTGCACAGTGTCGTCGTTTACGTGTGACGGAAATGAGTTTTCCAACTATGCGGCATCCACCAATTTTCCAGGTCCAACAAATTGGTGCGTGCATCACACAGAGCAAGACTCCACAGTATATGCTGTATATGAAATTCCCGGGATCGAGAAAGAAACTTACTTTTTCATTGATATATTTCCCTTAATTTTTCACGCCCACTGACTCATCCCCCCCCCCCCCTCTCGATATTTATAGCTGCACCTCAAAGTATACATTTCGGTGATAAATAATTCCTCGAGATCATTTTTTTATCCACGAGTGTTTTAGTAACGAACGAACGAATAAACGTCAAAACAACTTTTTATCGTGAAATAAATCGGTGACCAATATAAGAGTTTAAAATACGGGCTTTATCTGTAAAGGTATGGGTTTCGGGGATTTTTTACGCGCACTGCTGCAAGTGGGATTAAAGTAGGATAAATGTAACTTGAATTTTGAAGATTAAAAACTGTATATTATAAAACTTCAAATCGACTTCTGGTGATGAAAATTTGGTACTCGAAATTGAGACTTCGAAATTGAGGATCATAATGAGAGTCAGAATAAGGTTCAAGGGGGTCAAATTAATGCTCATGAGGATCAGGATAAGGGCCATGATCGTCGTGAGGGTTACGAGGGTCGTGAGGGTCACAATAAGGGTCACGAGGATTAGATTAAGGGTCACACAGGTCGACTTAAGGGTCCTACAGGTCAATGTAAGGCTAATGAGGGTCTGAATACGAGTCACAAGGGGCAGAGTAAGGGTCATCAGGGTGAGCGTAAGGGTCATAGAGTTTAGAATAAGAGTCACGAGGTTCCCGAGGGTAAGAATAAGAGCCGCGAGGGTCAGGTTAAGGGTTACAAGGGTCATGAAGGTCAGAATAAGGGTCACGGGGGTCAAATTAATGGTTATGTGGGCCAAAATAAGGGTCAGAAGGTTCGTGAGGGTCAGAGTAAGGGTCTCGAGGTTCACGAGGGTGAGAGTAAGGGTCATCAGGGTCAGCGTAAGGTTCATGAGGTTCAGAATAAGGATTACGAGGGTCAGATTAAGAGTCACGAGGGTCAGAATAAGAGCGACGGGTGTCAGATTAAGGGTTACAAGGGTCAGAATAAGGGTCATGAGGGTCATTATCGGTCCAAAGAAGGGTCATGGGAGTCAGAATCGGGAAGGTCATGCGAAAAATAGCACTTCAAAAGGTTTTCCCTGGAAAAAAAAATATTTATTTTCCCGGTTGAATCTCCTTTCAAAAACACTTAACACTTAATTGGGAGTTTTTTCATGCACAGTTAGCAGTGGATTAAATCATGAACATTTGAATACATACTTAGATTCATCAATCAGTGACAACAATTATCAGGACCGTTGTCCACTGACAATTACCACAAAAGTTGTGTCGAAAGGAATAAAAAATATCGAATACAGAATTTTATTGAATTAAAATTCGTTATTTCGCTGGAGGGAGAACAGAATTGGCGAAATTTTATCGACAAAAATTCATTTCAATTCCTGCATTGTGGTATGTCCGCCCCGAGCTTCATGAAATGGTAGTGTATTTTTCATTTTTTCACCAGTTGACCGAACATAATTATCAATCTCAAACGAAGAATTCACCTGAATAAAAAGCGATGAAGGAATCCGAAAAACGTTCACAACTTTATCGACTCTAGAACTGAAATTTCTCTAGCTCACTCTTTGAAATCTCAAAGCAATTCTTTCCGTAATGTCCACGAATACCTCCACAAACGTCGTCGTTTCTCCTTGAAACAAAAAGTACCCGGAGAAATCTCGGAGAGAACCTGGAGAAGGAAAAAAACATTAATAAGAAAAAATAGAGGAGACGCACTGGTGGTGAAGGTAAAGAAATCTCAAGCCCATCTCGAAATTGAACGATTGACAAAGGGATTCCGATGAATTCGGAATTTATAGCTTCCGAGATTCCGAAATGCGATCGGATTCGTTGGCCTTCAGGGTTCGGAAGGAGAAACAGAGCGATGTGTACAGACAAACTCCGGCCTTTTCTACTAGACCCTTGTGGAACTGGACGTCTCGATCGATTATCGAATCTTGGGCTGTGGAATTGGGAAAAAGTGGAGTCTTTCAGTGGGTGTGAAATGTTGGGGTATGGGGATATTGGGAAAATCAGTGATCGAGTCACTCTCTGTGACTACTCGGAAAGAATATAGAATTATTTCCAAGGGTGTCCCAAAACTTATCGTGCATATCATAGCGGTAGCTCGGAGGGGCATTTGGAGACGAAACTCCCATGAATTTTTTGTCTCCGGCGATTTATTTATGAGTTATCAAGGAAAAAATGACACTCAATCAAACGCCATTCCCCGATAGAGAAATCATATCCTCTTTTCCATTTAAGGCAGAAGGATGATGGCATTTAATGTCTAATTGATTCCAATCAATTTCGTCCCTCGATATTGAATGAGATTGGAGATATGAATTTTTTACGTCGACTCTGATTTTTAGGGTCACATTGCGTGTAGGAACCAAATGGCTCTTACGCTGCGGTGAAATTTATTGTGATTTGCCGCACTCGGGCATGATGACAGAAGAACAATTTTTTCAGATCATTGTGCATTAAATGCCCAATCGATTGCCATCATTTTCATTCCTCCAGCCCAAGTGAGAGAGGAGATATTAATTTTCAAAAAGAGGGTGATTTGCGGTGGATTTTTGCTTTGTTGACGAATAACTCCTTAACAAAGTGCCGGAGACCAAAATTGTATTAGACTTTTCATCTCCAAATAACTCCCCCAAGCTACTAATGAATTTTTTGTCTCCGACACTTTGTTTATGAGTTATCAAGGAAAAAAACGACAGCTAATCAAACGCTATTCCCCGATAGAGAAATCATATCCTCTTTCCCATTTAAGGCGGAAGGATGGTGGCATTGAATGTCTAATTGATTCCAATCAATTTCATCCCTCGATATTGAATGAGATTGGAGATATGAATTTTTTACGTCGACTCTGATTTTTAGGGTCACATTGCGTGTGGGAACTAAATGGCTCTTATGCTGCGGTGAAATTTATTGTGATTTGCCTCACTCGGGCATGATGACAGAAAAACAATTTTTTTCAGATCATTGTGCATTAAATGCTCAATTGATTGCCATCATTTTCATTCCCCAGTTTAGTTATTCCATGAAAATTACTACAACCAAATGTCACTCTGCTTGAAATTGACTATAAATATGTCCCTGAAATTTCAATTTTCCATAAACAGTGTATTCTTTTCCCTCGTGAATATTCCATCCGAAGATGAACTCGAGAGAAAACCCTCTTCAAAAATATTCCGTCATCCCCAAATTACCCTCTTCCTCAAAATTATGAAATTACCTTCATAAAATGGGACATCAAGCGCCCTTTCCTCCATAAAAAAAAAACCTGTCCACGAGAGAGTCTCTCTGTAATGCTCCCCAAGGTCCCCACAGCGAGCTAATTCCCTAATTGCATTCACATCACTCCAAAACATTCCGCATTCCCATTACCCAACTGTCAAAAATCCAATTTCTCCCGACTACACGAAAAAAAAAATTACCCGACTCCAGCCTATCCACACTCTCCCCCTCCCCCTTAATTTTCTCGTCACTAAATTTATTTTCGAGTTTTTTTTCCCCGAAACTCGTGAAAATATTGCTTTAATCATAGTAATTCCATCCGGGCGTATTTTTCCCCCAATTTTATCCCTTAAAAAAAAAATTCTACCATCACCACTTGTATCCACCGCGCCTGGTTGTCTCCTCCCAGCTAAATTCCCTCCGGGAAAATTCGACTGCAATATTAATCGAATACAATGTTTCATAAACTGGCACACAGCAACGAGGATATAAGCGGTGAACGCTAGAAGGTAAATTGTGAAAGAGGAGAGACTGTATGATAAGAGGGAGGGGATGAGGGGTGAGGCGGCTGGGGGGGTGGGAGAAGAGTGAGGGAGATGAGGACTAAGCAACGTGGTATCGTTAAATATTTTAAGGGTCTTCTCTTTGTTTTCCTCAAAAGCCAAGACCCGAAGGATTTATGAACAAGAACGACAAGGTGGTCGTATAGCCTTGAGCTATAACGACATCAACGTGTTACGTGTAAAACTCTCGATGCATTTACGTCGAACTCACGGGCCATTAAACTTTCGAGTAGTCGATCAGCACCCAAGGGCCAACATAGAGGCAGGAAGAATTTTACGTTCAAGGAGAAGAAGAAGATGTGTCGGGATACATGACGAGAGTTCAGTTTTATTTGTATTTATGTGTACGAGGAGAAATATGAAGTTTTGATGGTTGTTCAACATTTTGTTGAAAATTCCTTGAATTAATCTACTTTATTGTTGATGAAGATTATGGAAGTGAAGCATTTCTGTTTTTTCAATGAGGCTATTTATTGCGTTTGCATAAAAAAAAATTCCGGAATTATGTTGAGAATAGATTCATTTCATGCTGTGGTCGACGGCCTGCAAGAACTCTTACTCAAAAATTTGCAAATGGACATAATGACTTTATTCAAATCAAGTATGATTTGATTCAGGTTGAGTGTGGGTTTTTTCAAGTTGATTTTACGACTTGATTCAGCTCGAATTCAATTTGATTCAAGTAGACGTTGCGACGTGATTCAGATGGGGTTCGATTTAGTTCAAGTAGATTGTGTGATTTGATTCAGGTCGAATCCAACTTGATTCAGACTTTGCGACTTGATTCAGTTCAGGTCCTATATAATTTAAGTAGATTCTGCGATTCAATTCATGTTGAGGCCGGTTTTAATCACGTAGATTTGGTGACTTTGTTCAGATCAACTCCAACTTGATTTAAGTGGACTATACAACTCGATTCGGACTACGTTCGACTTAATTCAAATAGATTGTGCCACTTGATTCAAGTACATTTTGCCATTTATTTCAATTCAACTTGGATCTAGGATGAATTCGACTTTGATGAACTTGTTATCTGAAACCGCCAGATTTTCGCCGTTTGATTCAACTCAAGTCAATAACGACTCAAGGCGTTTCTCCCTCAAATAATCCACTTTTCACAGAAATCAACTCATCCTCACTCATCCCAGAAATTCATTTCTGCAATTCAATTTAAGTTGAGGCCAGTTTTAATCAAGTAGCTTTGGCGATCTTCGTTCAGATCAGATCCAGCTTGATTTATGTGGACTATACGACTTGATTCAAATAAATTGTGTGACTCAATTCAAGTAGATTTTGTTATTCGATTCAATTTCACTCACATCAAGTATGAATTCGACTTTGATCGGCTTGTTATCTGAAACAGCAAGATTTTCGCCCTTTGACTCAAGTCAGGTCGGCAACGATTCAAGCCGTTTATTCGTCAAATAATCCACTTTTCACAGAAATCAACTCATCCTCACTCATCGCAGAAATTCAATTCTGCAATTCAAGTTAAAGCCAGTTTTAATCAAGTAGCTTTGGCGAGTTGATTCAAATCAGATCCAGCTTGATTTATGTGGACTATACGACTTGATTCAACTCAATTCAAGTAGTTTTTGTCATTCGATTCAATTCCACTCTCATTAAGTATAAATTCGACTTTGATCGACTTGTTATCTGAAACAGCAAGATTTTTGCCTTTTGACTCAACTCAAGTCGGCAACGACTCAAGCTGTTTCTTCGTCAAATAATTCACTTTTCACAGAAATCAAGTCGAGAACTGCTTAAATCAGAACTATTTTTTTCCATATTTAGAATTTAATCCAGATTGAACCAGTTTGCACCTTCCTTCTCTCCGTGGACAGATTTTCCTGAATATGCCAACATTTTTCATAATTTTTGTTTTTCACTCCCTTTTTTTTCTTGTTTATGCTCTCTCCCATTCCTGTTTTTTCATCATCCCGCTTGCCACCTATAAGTGAACGATGAAGGGACCAAGAGGATGGGGGAGGGGGTGGGAGGAAGTGGAATGGGAGACTGCTGGCGCCACAAAACAATCAATTTGCGACGCTGGGATATATCTACTTAGCGAGCGGACGTAGAGTCGATGTAATTTAAAGAAGACGACGGCCAGCCGACTCTACCTATCGATAATCGATATCCGATTATGTTCCATCCGCGAAGCTCGACCACGCCTTTGGCTTCACCGTGTCGGCTCATGCTTCTATATATATCACTGTGTATAACTCTATAGCTCTGTGGGTGGCTACTCCATCCACCCTTCAGACCTGTCGTCTTGCTTCGATGATTCGCTTACCCCGGACATTGAACAATCGGCCTAGAAATCGAGATGGACGTTTGAAGGAATGAAACGTCCGGGGGGGTATCTTTTATTTTCCCGTGAATAGGCCTGAGGAAGAGGGATGCGTGACAAGTTGGGGATTTTCCGGTCGAGCTGAGGGAATGGGGGTCATAAATATTAATTCGCAGCGGGGGGGTCATCGACGTCTTTCGAAGTCTGAGCTCTCTATTTTGACGTACAATCCTTGAAAGAACTTCAAGAGAAATATTTCATACATTTTTTATGAAGGAATTGTTTAAGTAGATCATCAAAAAAACAGTTCTTCGAGATTATATAAGTTTCAAAACGAGATTTATCGAAAAGCTGCATTCAATTTGATAAAAATTTTGATTCGGAATGTCTAAGTATCTTTTACATTTTTTTGTGAAGAAGATTGCGTGACAAAAATTTTGAAAAATCATGAATGTTCAGCGTTAATCAATCAGTGGAAAATTATCTTTTCCACTAGGGGGCATCGCCCCCTGCTCGCTCCGCTCACCAACCCCCATGACCCTTGTGACCTTTATTTAGACCTTTATGACCTTTAATCTGACTCCTCTGACCCTTAATCCGATCCTCGTGACCCTTATTCCGACCCTCGTGACGCTTATTCTAACTCTCATGACCCTTATTCTGACCCTCGTATCCCTTATTCTGACTCTCATGACGCTGATTTTGAACCATTATATTGATATTGATTTGACCTAGGGCGAGTTCGAACCGAATCAATTCCGAATTTATTCAAGTCCAATTTGATATAACTCAAGCCCACTCTTCGACTTGATTGAAGACGATTTTTCGACTTGATTCAAGTTGACTTTTCGGATGGGTTCGTTCCCGTTAAATCAATCCGTTGCCTCGGCTTGAGTCGACATTGACTTGAATCACTTGAATCACTATACTCATATTAAGTTCAGAATCCAGATTGAAAGTCCGAGTCACTGGACTTGAAACAGGTCGAAAGTAGAATCAAGTTGACGGCGGCTTGAATCATTCCTTTCCTCTTTTGGGTGATAAGAACTGCAAAAGTGAAGCTCGATCATTTTAACCATGAAAAAGGAAACATAAATTGTATCACAAATATTAATGAATTACAAACTCCAGGGATCTTGAGAGATTGACTTATTTCTGGGTGGAGGCGCTTGAACTTATGACCGAAGAATTGAACCATCACTGGTGACTTTGAAACGAGTTGAGAGGTGAAAGCACTGAACGAAAATTTTTGTAAAATTTTTTCGCACCACCGGACGCTTGTTTTATCCATGTTTCTTGATTAAAATGTTTATGTAATAGCTCTGCCCCTACAATGTGAGCGTCTATTAATGCGAACTCACTCAGGGATTGAAAAATTAAAAAATAATACTAATCAATTAATTCAGCCAATCTCTGCTCTCAACCCAATTGTCATGTTAAAGTTTCTCCCACCGGCAAAAGTCAAATATTTAATTTTAATCATTGATCCTTGTTCCCCCTCCGCGAGGGGTGAGCCACTGGGTAAAGGCTTGAAGCCATCAAAAGTGGATGTGAAACTGTTGAATTTTTCATTCAGTAAATACCGAATATACTACGAACCCAGGGAGTAGTGTAAACCAGCGGATCTCGAAGTCGTACATTCGATAATTTCATCGGCAAAACTTGGGCTAAACATCGTTCATGAATTCTTTACGGAATTCACGCTGGCTAAATTCCCATTTGACCCCGTATTTAAGCACTGCATATCCAAGTTTTCCAATAGAGAGTTGGAAGGAAGGTAAAGAGGGCATGATTGGTATATATGCTGGTTGCCGGCAATCTAATGCAAAATCCATTCGATCGTTATTTATCGACGATGAAAATTTATTTCTCTTCCACCTTCATTTTTACTCCTCCATTTTCTCCTGTTTTTAGAGTCGTTCCAGTGAGTTACTCGTTGCACAGAGAGACGTTTGAAGCATCAACTGCATTTATTTTAAATATTAAACGACATTACGGAATTATTTCAGATCAGAATCGCGAGTTGTTCGAATTGAAATCAATTATTCGCGAGGGGGAGTTTTTACTCCACTGTTTTCTCCATTTTACGATAATGGGAATGGGTTTATTGAATTAGTGGGGAACTCCAGTGGAAATTATTTAAAATTCGATTGGACTTTGAAGGGTTGTTGGTTCGGGTTGGAAATGTTTTCGTTGGGAATGTGATTGTTAAAAGAAGAGGTTGTGGGGTAAATTGAAACTTTTATGGTGGGCTTTTGACATCGATAATTATTACAGGTCATTCGACTCTTGTCTCTTAAGTATCTCTTCGCTGAGAGAAAAAATTAGTTCGGCCGAAAAATTGCATGATCCCCTGAAGAGATTTTTGTCCTGTTTCATAAACAATTTTTATGAAACTGTAACATTCGAGTATTTCCCGGGTTTTAATGTAAGCAACTGCAGCTTATTTTGCTTTCTCGCGCCAAACTGTAGTCGAACTCCCGCAATGTGGGGACAATGAGGCCCTTCCCATGTAGGGTTTGCCGACGTTTGCAATACGGCCACTCATCGGGCCGATGTCGGCGTGCCGATCATCGGGGCCCCGATGTAGGCCGATAAGCAGCCGATGATCGGCGCGCCGAGCCGATTTTGCTATTGAGTAACAATTCATTAATGTAGTTGTAAAATATAATTACAGCTAACTGATAATTTATTTTAAAAAATATGAAAATTTTAAAAGAAAATGAAAATTTATCAACGATGCATTCTTTAATTAATTTCTAATTTATTAATTTCTAATATGTATTGTGTTTAAATTTGAATTCTTTCGCGTACGTGAGCACTTCCGAAAACTGCCGGCAGTTGGTTGAGTGTATGAAATGGCGGAATAGAGCCACCACCACCACCACTACCACCGCCGGTTCAGTTCTCCATGCTCGAATAACACTGCGCATTTACTGACATGTACTCCAAAACGTTGTTATGACCCAGAAGTGCGATCCAAAGTGAAAATCAGTGAAAAAAAAGGTGAAACAAGGAATATCAATATGCCGTTATCACGGGCATATAGACTGAGAAAGTACCGTGTTTTGAAGCGAAAAATAACAATTACGAATCAAGTTTTCGAGACAGGAGTGAATGTTCATCAACCAAACCTCGAAAATTCATATTGTTCTGGGGACGAAAGTTCTTCTGATAACATGGATATTGGACCTGGTGATAATGCAAGTGGAGGATCCATGAGTTGTGTCAGTGAGTTTTGCGATTTATCCGACAATTCACAAATTAACATGAGCATCTGTTCGTCTAGTAGCGATGGGGATAACCTCCCGAGGTCTCAACTCGACCACAGTCAGAGTTACAAACAAAATGCTCATAAAATTCTTGCCCATTCTAAATTGAGACCAAAATACCCAATCCCGTATTAAGGAATTGAAGTAAGTTGAATCTAAATGTAGTTTCAGAACTGTTGGTCATTTTGAATGAAGAAGGGGACAAAAAAGAAACTCTCTTGCCATTATTTTTTGAACAGAATTATTGTTGCGTGTCATACACGCGAAACTACAATTTCGGTATTATTAATTATTTTCCATTAATTTTTAAATTTCCCAAATGTTATTTCGAAGGAAATAATTGACACAAAGACAAGTATTTCCCCGGTGTCTAGACTCATAACAATCGAAATATATTCAATTATTATTCTTAATCCTCAGTGCAGCTGCTCTTCAAATTATTTTATTACTGTTTTCTCAAGTCCAGAACTAATTCTCGTGAAACTCGACTGGGAAAGACCCTTCGTCTAGACAATTTTGATAATGCTTTCGTTCAATACTCTATTTATTCAAACAAACTCCACATTTTAGGTTTTATGAGTTCAGTCACAATAGTCTTTGAAAATATGTTCAATAATCTNAAAGACCCTTCGTCTAGACAATTTTGATAATGCTTTCGTTCAATACTCTATTTATTCAAACAAACTCCACATTTTAGGTTTTATGAGTTCAGTCACAATAGTCTTTGAAGATATGTTCAATAATCCTCTCGTACCACTCGACCCCTCCTATTCATCATCTCTCACAGCGGGTTCCAAGTACGTCATCGGACCCACATAGTCATAACCCTCCCCTCTGCCTACCTCTCCCTCAACTCAAGGAAGGCCCCAAGTTTCCCCCAATGCAAACTAAACCACACCTCCTACCTCATTTCCACCAATCGCAAATATTGTTAACTTACTCTGATTCGCTCGGCATTACCACCACCGTTTAGCATATAAGCCTCGTACTCGAAAATTATTAGTTAGTTAAATTCAAATCTCTGACGTCACATCTAGCAGAAATCACTGTATAAAAATATATCTTTATTCTCGAATAAACGGAAAATTGTGAAAACTGAAGGTGTATACATCCGATTTATCCAAGTCTCCCAGTATATACCCATCACATCCTCACTCACTCCAATCATTCGAAAATTCCCCTTTTTAATCAGCTGCATAAAGAACCTATTCGGCCTGCAGCAGTTAGCCTGATATTGTGTTTGTAGGTTCAGACCTCTGGAATTTACAACTCCAGAGAATTAAAATAATTTCAATATTCAGTGCCTAACAATAATCTATGCGATAAATGCATAATTATCAAAACATTCAACATAATTTTTTTATTCAATCCATTTTTCATGTCCTGATGAATGAAAAAATGAACAAAAGTGGCGAATAAGTTATGAACATTTCAAAAAAGTCTAAAGTGTCCATTTTAACCCACCCGTTCACATTTTGGTGATCTAGAGTATTGAACGGAACAAATTTACCTCCAAGCATATAACTAGTCGGTACATGATAAACGCCGATGGTCGGCAGAACATCGGCCGGTGATCGGTGCCGATGATCGGCCGATGTTCGTCCGTTTTGACCAACCCTACATGGGTTGTTCAAAACAGCTCGAGAGAAAGAGACGTTTCATAGCATTTGTTCCGAAAAGCCAAGTTAGTTCTGCTCTACACGGAGAGAAATATTCAATAAAAATTACCAGAAAAAAGACGTAAAAATTACGTTTCGAAACGTAATCTGGGAGCGAAGTAAAATTCAATAAAAAGTGTCAATCGTCACGTAAATTCTACGATCTGTTCCGTAAAAATTACTCATCCGTCCGACGCCTCACGGCTAGCCATGAGTCACCGTGAGGGGGTGATTTTAAAAACACGTTCCGTAATTTTTCCGGAACTTTTCGTAAAAATTCTTAAACATCCAAGAATTTTCATGTTCTGAGGCATAATAAGTCTTGAAGTTTCTGTTAGATTTTACAACTTCCAGAAAAATTATGTGACTTTAATTTACTGAATGTTTCAGATTTATTCTCTTATATTCCTATAGAAATTCACTGAAAACGATTCTCGCTTGCGGATTACGTGAAATGTTCCGTAATTTTTCTTGAATATTTCTCTCCGTGTAGCAGTCCGCCAAGACGCATGAAAAAATTTCTACCATCCAATACTAATATTCAATCTTAACCATCCTATTCAAATCGTGATATCCAAATCTTGACTCATCCAACCACTAATAATCTAAAAAATATTTAAATCAAACTAATTTTGTACTGTGAAATACTCAAGTGAATTTATATGGTGTTAATCATGTTACTCTTGCAATTAATCAGAATCAATCTTAAAATCAAACTATATCTATTAATAAATAATATAACCAAACAAATTACAAATATTTCATAAATTTCAACCAACTTTAATATTTATATCGATTTTCAATATTGCGTTAAAAAATCGAATCAATGAATCAATTAGATAAAACTGTTGTAATTTAACTTTTCAAATATTTAATCCAATGGATTGATTATCAAACGGGAAAAGAAAATATTTTAATAGGAAATGGAAAGTGAGCGATCCCCTGTGATAAACATTCAAAGACCTGTCAGTTGTGAAATTCTTCGAAACTCGTACTAAACATTCAAGTGAATTAATCCATTAAATATCGTATTTTTCATTTCACGACAACAATCCTGTTTACTAAAGATGAAAGAAACGTGAAGTTGTTTCATTTCGAAATATCTCGAAACTGTCTGATCGCTAATCCTTAATTCTGATTGGTCAATGAGTCACGCGAAGTAGTCGCTGAAAAAAATCCCCGGTATTTTCAAATTCTTCAAATTCCAAAAAAAATTTTGGCGTCATATTTTTCATTTTTTCATGTCTGAAGTTTATCTAATTGTTGATCATGAGAAGGAGCAGTGCTAGAAATGACATTTTTTGCGTGTACAGGGAATTCATTTTTTTTTCAACTACTAAATCTATTTTTGCGACAAAAATTTATCATTCCGCGCACTCTCTCCATATTTGGCACAAAAATATCCTTTTTTGATCATTTTCAAAAAACTATTTTCTTGGCACAAGTAAGACTTGTTCGAGAACTTTGTCGTTTTTCTCTCAGTGTATGAGTATACGAAGTTTAATAAATTCGATTTTTTCATTTTCACAACGAATAGATGAGTTGCTCTAGTAAACCAAATATTCGAATAACCTGAGTGAAATTATTTGCATCTCGGGAGTATCTTTTGGGAGGATGCAACAATTCTTTGTTACAAATTACTCCACCATTTAATTTTAAAAACACTATAACAAATTACTCCACCATTTAATTTTAAAAACACTATATAACAGCATCGCGGTTCATCGCCTCCGCCATAATTCACGATATCCTCTCCTATTACGGTTAATTATAAACCTGTGTTTTTCTCGAGAGGCACTTCACCTCCCTGCGGTTCGCCAATTAGCTCACAGGCGAGGCTCTATTCTCCTCGCTGTAGGAAACAAGCACAAAAAGAAAAACCATGAATTCACCGGGGGCAATCGACTGCGAGTTACCCAGTTAATACACCCAAACATACCTATAAACATTTCTTTAATCAGCCTCAAAGTCCGTGCTGCCTCAACAGTATCGCAATTTTCTCCACCCCTCGGTCACTTTGAACTCTAAGAAGTTTCAAACTATTTTACCGTCAATTGAATTAAAAAAAAAATTGCCCGAGACGAAATGAATAATTTCTTTCCAAGCTTTCACCTTTTAATATCATCACTTTCTTGGTGATTTAACTCAACTCTGGGGGAAAACTTTAGTCTTTTCAGGATGATATGAATGAAAATACTTGAAACATTTGAATTTTTAATTTGTAATTCTTTAATCATTTTTTTAATGAATAAACTATTTGAAGAGCGCGTCCAAGAAAAATTGTACTTTATTTTTTGATTTCAAAGATTTCAAAATAAGATGTTCAAATAAGGTTAGGTTTCAATTTGAGACTTATAGACTCCAGCTGATACTTTCGATGCCTCAATCGAGGGGCTATTCACAAGCGTAATCGTGGGGTCACTCGCTGATGTAATCAATTGTAATCCGAGTGAAATCAATGTAATCATTGTAATCACATGATTACCATATTTGTAATCAAGTTTTGGTAATCAAGTGGTACTCATTTGTAATCACTGTAATCAGTGTAATCTTTCGTAGTTGCTCCTAGTGAGACCGTGAATTTTGCTTTTGAAATTTCGAGCGCGTCATTTCTACCAACGGTAAGTATCAGAGATCCCTGGATCAATTTTTCTTGGAATTCCAGATGTTTATGGTTCAGAACCTTGCATAGCCAATGCGTTTTGCACAGAGCATTTGTCCGTAGAAAATTGATTCAACAGAGTTAAAATTTCTTCTTATTCTGGAGAACCAACGACTGAATTATCTCTGAATTATCTGCTGGTAAGTTTCATTCTCCATCAGTGGTACATATATTCAATAAATTTATTTTGCTGATCGCACTTATAAATGCCCAAAATTTTAAATGGAGTGATACAGACTGCATTCCTCTGTTCTAATCCCCGCCCATCCTTCCTCATTTCATTGCAGGTTCTAATAATTAATTATTCCATCAATTCATATTTAATCAGAGGCCATTTTTTGTGATTCCAATGATTCCAGATGTTTGGTAATCACAGAATGTAATCGACGAAATCATTTGTAATCATGTAATCACATTCTGTGCTCTTGGTAATCACGGTTATCACATAGGTAATGGTAATCAGTGTAATCAGTCTCATAATCCTGGGTAATCGATTCCATTTTGTAATCGCGGTGTCACCCAATTCGCCTGTAAATAGCCCCTCGGCCTCAATTTAAGACTTTCGTAACTCATTTCGAAATTTTTCTTCAAGTGGAGTTTCCAACGACTTTCAAAACTCTGAATTTGAGATATTTAAAAATCTCAATTTAACATTGTAATCCTCAAAATAAAGCTTATTTTTGTGCTCAGGTTACCTTCAATTGAGACATAATTAAGCATATACTATCAAATAAATGAGAGAAACCACAAATTTTAGGTAATATCTCCCCGAAGGAGATCTCCGCTGCCTGCCAAATTCAATAAACTGAAAACAATCCACTAAATTCCATTGAAACACAACAACCATCTTTATGCAAACACCTCGTAACATGATCCCAAAAAATTACTCCGATAAACCATCAAACAACAAATCCCCAGACCTCATCCACTCCAATAACCCCACTCCTTCCCTTGAAAAAAAATTCCACCTATTTAATCTCCGTCTACGTCAACGTCTGGAAGTAATTACGTCGCAGTGAAGTGGCTAAATAAAATATCCAGACGGATCCCCTCCATTAAGTCTCCAGGAAGTTGTCATCCCCCCTACCCAACCTAACTGAATATTTCAACGAATAGAATTCCAAAAAGGCAACTCGATCAAACTGCGGACGTCCATCACCATTTTTTTTCCACCGCGTTTCTTCAAAATAGAGACGAGCTGGTGGTATTGTCCTTGCGCCAGGGGCTGCCAATCCCTCCATAACCAAAGACTGAGTGATATATACACTGGTGGGAGCCACTGGAATGACCAGTGGAACGTACGACGGTATTCTGACGTCCATTTCAATCTATCCCCGAGGGTATGAGGTACGTGAGACAGGGAGTGAGAGGTCTTGGTTTGCCAGATGAAGGAGAGGAAACTGGACGGGAAGCGGGCAGGGACCAGAGAAGAAGACGAATAAGGGCATGAGGTAGTTTCTGTACTACGGTGAACTAGATAGGAGTAAGGGAAAGACAGAGTTGGTAGGGGAAAGGACTAAGACCGGACGCGTCATTACAACTGGAGCGTCTCAGAGCGTCTCTCCCGACTCGTCGTGGTGCAATTTCTCAGCGTCGTCTCTGTCAGGCACTTCCGGATTTTGCCACGATTATCCGGGTGCCCAGAAACGCCAGGCAACGCTAGAAGCATAACTACCCTTTCCTAAGTTTGACGATCATCCTCTTTCCCCACCCCCACCCTTCGTCCCCCGTTACCCCCCGGTACTTTCTCCCTTTCTCTCTCACTCGTATCTCAAACCCCTCGCGGTACTCTATATCCTTGGTAACAGCACTTCCATCTCCTGAACCATCACCGATAACTATAAGAGGCCCTGAGACCCACTATGATAACAACAACGTGCTTCAGAGAGAAACTCGCGAAACAATTACCTCTGCATGGCTCAACGAGTCTGGGGGGAAAGTCGATTGAGATATATATCAGTGGTGTCTCATTCATTTGCAGAAGTCATAATAATGGGATGAATGGGGGAGTTTGGATTGGTGAGCTGAGGTTTAGAAGTTACTAGGAGGTTTTGTTTACATTGTGGTGGTGTGATTCTTTTGTTTGTGCTGTGAGAATTCGGAGTTTGAATGGAATTGAAGGTACAAATTTATTGGTTTCATATGATTTGACTTGATCTATTCCAGTTGATCAAAAGGTTTTGGCTTCTTCGACTTGATACCAACAAGTTTAAACAACTGGCACTCATGATTTTGTCATTGAGTCAATGACATCAATCTGAAAAGTCAACTTGACTCAAGGCAGTATAACAGCGTTAGCTTAGCTTGAGTCAAGTAGATGGATTTGATTGGGCGTATCAACTTCGCGTGACAATACAAGCATCTGAATTAGTTTATGATAATATGGGTCATCAGATTGTTTGAGCTTGATTCAAGTGGAAATGACAGTCAAAACAGTAATGACTAACTTGATTCAAAACAAATTGATTCGATTCACACCTTCTTATGAATTGTACCAATATCTGTTACCAGAAACATGCATATCATCAATCATAACAATATTTAAAGGAACTCGACCATTTTCAAGTGAAAAGCATGAATCAAATCGATGAACTTGAATCAATGTTTCGCCTGTTCGATTCGATAAGTATCTAAATTGTCAATTTTCTCGCAGTTGATTTCCCTGCAAATAGAAATGAAAACTTGGATGACTTTAACTTGACTCAAAACGAACTTGACTCACTGATTTCAAGGAATACTTGATTGAAAACTTGACTCTAATGAACCTAGCCGTAATTCTATATCAGTAGATCAATCTAAAATAAATGACTCAAGTCAAGGAGAAAACCTTTCCATCAATTTATAGCAAAAAAAAGTTGATTTAATTTGATGAATTCCATTCAAAATCTTGACTCAGTGATTTTGATTCTCAATGTCGGATCTATGAGCCGCCAATGCGAAACTTCTCGCGGTTAATTCGACTGCAAAGAAAACTCAAATCTTGAATGACTCCAACTTGACTCAAAACACGAAGAATTGACTCATCCATGCCACCAACAATTAGAAACTTGACTCAAATGAATTCATCCATAATTCCATATAGGTAAATCAATCAAAAATGAGCAACTCAAATCAAGTAGAAAACCTTTTCCCCAATACAAAGTGAACAACTTGAGTCAAGTCAAAGACTTGATGTTTCGACTGGGTTGCGATAAGTATCTCGATAAATCAAACTTAGCTAGCTTCCAAATGAACCAAAACAACTGGACTTGATTCACTCATTGCCGTGACTAAACCTAAAAATCTTACAACCGAAAAAAAATGAAATTCAAGTCGATTACATGAATTGCATGGACTATTTGCCTGTAACTCACCAACTATTTCAATCAATTTCCAAAACCTTTCATCTAAACTTGCAAAAAACTTCAATTTCCTCCACAATTCTGAAAATAAATTCTTTAGCCACGTTTACTCCCCCCCCCCAATTCAATATCTTCCCCCAAATAAAATAAACAAATCCATCTTTTCCCGATGGTTGGAATTGAAACGGCCATCAGAATGCTGTGGTATGTTCCACTGGTCATTCCATCAGTTGTATATCCACTCTCTCCACCCTACGTGGCCTGGGTTAGACTAGCTATGGACCGATTGGCACGATGGTACTTGAACGATATACGTTTTTTTTCGTCAGAAAATATGGATCGTATACTGTCGTGACACCTGGATATTTTCCCAGTACATTCTCTATAGCAATACACATTTCTCTGTATTTCAGTACCACCCTCTTGTTTCCTCCTTCCCTCCCTACCCTTACTACGCCCCGCAATGCACTTGCGAATGCATAGAATTTTGCAGCCGGATCTAGCGGAAATTGTGGCGTGTTCGTAAACGAGTTTGACATTACATATACTGAAAACCCTGGGAAAACCCAAAGTGGTAGGAGAGGGTTTTTCGAACGATGACGAGGGGTTGTGAGGACAGGGGGAGATATAACACCGACCAACTGTTTTGTATATGTACATATTGTACCCAGTGGCTATTGAAGGGAAAAAGGATGGCCAAAAGTAGGGAGAGAGAGAGAGAGGAGATGTGATGATAAAGCTTGTCCAACAGAATTTACCCCACAAAATATTGTATATATCCGCTAGCCGTGTATTCATTACCGGTACAATATATTTGGCATATTGTACTCACATTTTGCCTCATGTATATTTTCCCCTGATATATGATTCATCAAAATTTGACCGAAGTTGACGGAAATTATATTAATTATTCACTGTTTGTATGTCGACGTAACATTGTATTGAATAGGTGAAGTGAATTCTCCAGTGTTGGTCATGTTTTTGATGAATCGTATGTGTAAATGAATTCATCAGTTTCGGAAAATTCGATTGCTGGTGTTAGTTATTGTTTACATTGTGAATACTGGTCACCTCAGATGTTTATTTCTGTGTGATTTTGGTCTGCCGGGAGATATTTGAACTTTGTTCAATATTTCAAA
The DNA here is from genome assembly GCF_001412515.2 of Diachasma alloeum. NCBI lineage: Eukaryota > Metazoa > Arthropoda > Insecta > Hymenoptera > Braconidae > Diachasma > Diachasma alloeum. The sequence continues at coordinate 627,945 of NW_021680367.1, read as the reverse complement.
TGTGGTACTCTACCTAGGAATGACACTTGATTCAAGTTGTTAGGTTCGTTGAATCATGCCACATATTTGGGATTCGATTCAATAAAGTATTCACCCAAGGCAGCTTTTGAGTCACGTTGTGCATTGATTTTTTGATTTAAGAACTCGAAATATAACTCCACAACTCGAGTCAAAATTTTTTAACTTGATTGACTCATCCAAATTGATATAGAACAAGATTAGAAAATTTGAGTCAGAACTTTTGATTTTGACTTATTTATTTACGCTGATGAAAAACATGACTCAAAGATTTGAAACTTAACTCGTACATCCGAGAATATTCAACCTTCAAGTCAAAATATTCAACCTTGACTTGTTTATCTAATTTGATTCAAACCATGATTCGACAACTTACGGCAGAACTTTCAAACTTGACTCATATCGTTTTTATTGACTTAAGTTACACTTGATAATCTAACAAGTTCAATACAACTCCACAACTCGAGTCGAAACTTTTGAACTTGACTGACTCATTCAAATTGACACAAAACATGACTTCAAAACTTGAATCAAAATTTTTGATCTTGACTTATTTACCTATGGTTTCAAGAGTTTCAAGGTTGACTCATACATTCGAAATGGGGCAAAATTTGAGTCAAAATATTCAACCTTGATTTATTCATCTGAATTGACTCAAAACATAATTTGAAAACTTGAGTCGGAACTTTCCAACTTGATTCACATCTTCTTTATTGACTTAAGTTGAACGAGATAATGTATCAAGTTGAGTACAACTTCACAACTCAAGTCAAAACATTTGAACTTGACTGACTCATCCAAATTGACAGAACATAACTTCAAAAGATGATTCTAAACTTTTCATCTCAACTTACTCATCTACGTTGATTAAAAACATGAGTTAAAATTTCGAAGACTTTTAGGCTTCAAATTAAGACTTTTCATAATGTTATTTTAAGACATTCCAAATCTTGTAATAAGATATTATTTTTTGGGTGGTCTTGTACTCAAATCTCATTCCGCCCTTTCATGACACAATTCTCTCTTACTCGCACACCCTCTGAATTTCCTCACCGGCGACAAGCCGGAAACAGTGCCAAGCATTGCGGCGTCACACATGTCGTATAACGCATATTTACAATTCTGTCGGTTTGGCGATGAGGAGAGGTAGAGACGCTGTTCCTACCGGTTTTTCACTTCAACATCCTATCCATAATATTTCATTTCCTGTTTATAAATTTTCACGACCAACCCTACGGATATTCCGTCGGTGAATCGTTTGCGGAATGATTGCACGTTCAGCCGATATTACATTTCGAAATGTCAACAGTAATGCCGCAGATATTTATATTTCTCATACTGTCCCGGAACCTATCGCCAATAGTGGAGGGTTGTATCGTGTGATGGGTGGCACTTTGTTTGTTTTCGTAGTTGCTGGATAAAATTTCAGTGGTTTTATTTTGTGAAATGTTATTCGAAATTTAACCACAGGGCGACTCGTCAATTCGTATGCTCGAGGGGAAAATGGCTAGGTTCTCCGGAATTGCAGAATACAGTGTAAACAATAATCATCAGTCCTCGGGGGATAGACTTTTCCGGAACTGATGAATTCATTTCTAGTGGATTCATCAAGGACATGGACAACTCTGGAAAATTTGGTGAAATTATTTTGAACAATGTTACGTGGAAACAATGGATAATTAATATAATTGCCGTCAACTTTGTTGGAGTTTTGATGAATCGTTCATTGGGGAAAATATATGTGAGGGATAATGCGAGTGCAGTGTGACAAATAGGTAATGAATGTAGGATAGCGGATGTACACGGTATTCTGGGGAATAGATTCGGCGAAAGGAGCTTTCCTATTGCAGATATCCAAGTAGTTCAGACAATTTTTTCGGAGTTTTGAAGCTTTCCATTTAAGACTTTTAACGTCTGAAATTGAGACTTGAAAATCGTTATTTGATCCTCTCGAAAGTCTCGAGTGGAGCCGCAATTTAAGATTTTTTCCTGGATGATTGATTGATTCAGTGCTGACTTGTTCATTTCTGGCCAAATATCGAAATGTGTTTGATTCAATTTTCTACTCACAGCAAGTCCAAATCACAGATTGCATCAATCATAGTCATCGTGGTGGAAACAAGTAGAATATATAATAGAATCAAGTTTGAAACTATTTAGATTTGAAACTACTTGAATCATAACTTGACTCAAAATATATTCCAAGGAATTCTAAAGAAAAACATGAATCACGTTGATGAACTTGATTCATTCCACTCATTGGACTTGGACTTGACTTGAAACGCCTTTCACCCATCGAATCAATTCAAATCAAGTCACATGAGTCCAGTCGATCCTCAAAAAATATTTTCCTGAAAAACCGACAGAAACGGCTCACTCTCTCATCTCAATCTCTACACAACTGTAAATATGCGTTATACGACATGTGTGACGCCGCAATGCTTGTCGTAGTTTCCGGCTTGTCGCCGGTGCGGAAATTCAGGCGGGTGTTCACTTTCAAATGTTATAAATGCAATAGCGGTGAGTGAGAGAGGCTTCCCACGATGAAAGGGCAAAATGTAGGTTTAAGTATAGGAACAGAGTGAGACGAATACCTTCTACATGGCCTCTGCCTGTTAAACTCGTGAGACGACTACGACGGGGAATACGACGGACGTTTTCCTCTGGGTCAAAGGAGGAAATGTTCTGCGCATCTCTTAGCGGAAATATCCTTTGGCGGCTGGGGAGCGTTGGGTAGGAGGGCTGGGGGGG
>NW_021680367.1:608501-624583 GCF_001412515.2 Diachasma alloeum | reverse complement strand
TGGGCTGGGGGGCTGGGGGGGGGGGAAATTACGCCTTGCTGCCCTGCAATAACGAGGAGTCGGGGCTAAAGCTCCTACGACGCGCAACACACAAGGAAAAGGGAGAAATAGTGGAGGGGGCGGTGGTGATGCTGGTGGAGAGAAACAGGAGGAGATGGGGTTGGTTGAGCGCTTTTGAAAAGCCGTTTGCACGGAGTGAGGGGGAGAGGGTGAGGGAGGGGCACTAGGGAATGAAGAAACACGAGAGGGAGAGAGAAAGAGAGAGCGGAGAGAAAATCGCTGAGAGAAATGTTGTCGTTGGTCGTGGAGAAGCGGAAGATCGATTTGGCAGCCTCGTAAATCCTTTGCCGTTGGTCGCCCTTTGAATTAAGTGCTACATTTCTCATCTTTATATCTCTTGTGGTACAAGCGTGAGAGGGGTTGCCTTCCTTGAGTGGTTACCCATCCTCGATTCATTGAGATGTTATTTCTATTTATATATGTTTAAGTAGTGAGATTAATGTACAGAATCAGTCGACCAATGATGTTTAAATGAGGATTTTAAGCAGAATCGGTGGCTGAATGAAGTACAGTTCAGTAACTGATTTGAGTGTATGAGGAGTGTTAGCGAATAAAAATGGGGGGATTTATTGTGGGAATTTGTGTTGAAAATATTTCAATGCTTATTGGGGGGAAAAAAATTGACGGATATTTGTTAAATGCTGGCATTCATCATGTGAGAGCACATCGAATGCCTCGACACAGGTTAATATACGGTTTAATGCCTTTTATGTTCTATAGCCCCCTTTTGCCCCTCACGTTGCACTGGTCCATCGGATAGATGTATATGTGCAATGGGTTCATTCCAATCTACCTATTATCTGGGGTAATACCAATCCCCACCCCTCAGCCCATCCCCGGGCCGCTTTGGCAATCGAAAATCTCTTTCATTCTGTCATAGCAATGCGCGCAATCGGTAATTAATCGAGAGAGGATAATGAGCTAATTCGTGGACAAAAGAATTTTCATGCTCCGGGAAGAGGGGCAAGAGGGGAGAGGGACACTGCTGGTGTTGAAAGAGCAATGGGGATGAGTGGGCTGGCTGGTGTAATCCTAAAGAGATCCCGTTCGGAAGATTTAATTTGCCTGAATTTACAGGGAACATGGATTTTTTTTTTTTTGAGGAAATTAATCAAAGTAATTTTGATTTTTTGCGGATTTAGGGGGATGTCATAGCTGAGGATTGGAGTTTTTGATGGAATTGAAGGGTTGTGTTACATGGGATTATGTGTTTCGTTTGAGTTATTGAAATTGTGGATTGTGAGTATTTTTGAGTTAAAACGGGCTCAAGGTAACTCGAATAAGGTTTCGCAAGCGAGTATCTCGTGTAATCCGACGTGAACTCCTTCTGTTGACAAATTTTCGATTGATCCAGTTCTCACTTGTTTATTTCAGCATGTCTAAATTACGGATTGAATCACTCATAGTCACCTTGCTTGAAACAAGTTGAATATATAATAGAATCAAGTTCCAAACTACTTGAATCACAACTGGACTCAAAATTCAGTCAAACGAATTCTAAAGGAAAACATGAGTCAAGTCGATGAACTTGATTTATTCGACTCATTGAACGTGAACTTGACTTGACTTGAAATGTCTTTCACACATCGAATCAAATGAAATCAAGTCACATGAGCCCAGTCAATGAGGCATTCTGCAAATTCGCCAACTTGACTCATCTTCAACTTGATGAATTCAACCTAGATCCCCCCAAAACCTCCAAATCCCAACGAATAAGACAATTCCCCTCCCCCTTTTTATATTCAAATGTCTTTATTTCAATTTCCCCTCACAGCAAGTCCAAAATACCAATTGAATCAGTCATACGATAGAATCAAGTTTGAAACTACTTGAATCATAACTTGACTCAAAATACGTTCAAAAGAATTCTAAAGTAAAACATGAGTCAAGTGGATGAGCTTGATTCATTCCACTCATTAGACTTGCACTTGACTTGAAATCCCCTCCAAACATCGAATCAGTTCAATCTGCAAATTCTCCAACTTGACTCATCTTCAACTTTATGGATTCAACCTAGATTAAACCGTCTCTTCGAAAACCCCCAAATCCCAACCAACAACACAATCCCTCTCCCTTTTTTTATCTCAGCCCATTACCTCCCCACAGTATCTCCCCCGATTCCCTTGAACTCTCCCAGTGATGCAAATTTCATACAGCACTCTCGGTTGTTTCCATATTCCCATAATTTTTATCCCTCAGCTTGAAAGAGTAGCAGGGGGTCCTTAGTGCCGTTATCGCAACCGTTTATTCGAAAAGGAAACTCCAGCATTGCTCCTGGGACACGTACTTCTCCCATAACCATTTCTCCGCTCTCACTCTCTCTCCCTTCAAACCCCCTCAGGTTTCATCCACCTGCTCCTGTAGCCGACCACTGGTGCACAGCCATGCCTGATAGTTTCTATAGTCATGCCTTCAAGCACATACACATACACACAACATGACCCATAGAATCCGGTATCCTCTCCTGTGTATATACACGCGAGTCAGCTGTTTTGTCAGAGAGAGGGCCGCAATTTGCTCGTAATAACGGAAACGCCCAGTGCACCCCGTTTAATCGGATGTCGCCAAAACGGTGTGGCAGGGGTTCAATCCTCTCCATCTCTTGCCCCTCCCCACACTCCCCCGGGGTGTCTCACTCACTCAATGTCCTTCCATATGTACATACAGAAACCCTTTGGCCGATTTCGTGCCGATGAAAATTCAGTGGTTATCGGACTAGAAGCGAAATCAACAGCCGTGCCAACAACGTTTTCGCGCCTGATTCGCTAGTCGTCGTACAGCCAGCGGCGAATCATTTATTTTAATATCACTCTCCGCCCATTTGTGATAACGATTTTAATGAGTCAAGTTTTTTTTAGGGTCTGTGTGCTCTTCTTGATGCAGAGAGTCGCTCGTTTTCAGTTTGCCACTGCGGTGCTGGGTTGTTCGACATTATTTTTCAGGGTTATTTTCGATAGCAGGCATTTAGAATGGGATATTTTCAATTATTTTGTACTCTCTGGCTTGTTGTGATACAATTTTTCGTGGCAATGAGATACGTATTTAATTAATTGGTTTTTTTTGTTGCAGGTATGTCAGTAGCAGTGGTGCAGTACATTTTTCGTAAGTCTGTTGACAGCTTGATGGGGAGTTATTTGGATGCGTAGGGAGACAAGAGGTGATCGTTTTTACATTTTTGGTTCCGAATGGACGATTTGTAATTGCTCAAATTTAGGTTTTCATTTTTTTGTTTTATTAGGGTAAGTGCGGTGTCGAAAACCGCGATTCAACATTCAGTTGACTCACACTTGACTTGACTCAAAATCCTTTCGTTCGCCTATCGAATCAATTAAGAAACATTGGATTGACTCAAACTTGACTTGAAATGCTCTCTCTCACCCATCGAATCAATTAAGGAGCATGAGCCGAGTCGACCAGTCACTGGTGATTGAATTTATCGTATGACATCATTCCCAGATTAATGAGTCAAGTAGATGAACTTGATTCAGTCCACTCATTCCATTAGATCTCGTTCCAAAAACGTCATTGAACATTCGATTGACTCGAACTTGACTTGACTTGAACTGCTTCCTTGCACCCATCGAATCAATTAAGGAACACGAGGCTAATCGATGAGTCACTGGTGCTTAAACTCATCTCATGATATCAACTCTCAGATACCTGAGTCAAGTAGATCAATTTGATTCAGCCCACTCATTTCATTACATCTCGTTTCAAAAACGTCATTCAACATTCGACTGATGCGAACTTGATTTGATATGACTTGAAATGCTCTCTGTCACCCATCGAATCAATTAAAGAACATGAGCCCAGTCGATGAGTCACTGGTGATTAAATTCACCTCATGACATCAACTCTCAGATACATGAGTCAAGTAGATGAACTTGATTCAGTTCACTCATTCCATTAGATCTCATTCAAAAAACGTCAGTAAACATCCGATTGACTCGAACTTGACTGGACTTGAAATGTTCTCTCTCACCCATAGAATCAGTTAAGGAGCATGGACCTAGTCGATGAGTTACTGGGGATTCAATTTACCCCATGACATCAACTCCCGGATACATGAGCCAAGTAGGTAAACTTGATTCAGTCCGTTTCCAAAAAGCCATTCAACATTCACTTGACTCGGACATGACTTGAAATGCTCTCTTTCACTCATCGAATCAATTAAGGAGCATTAGCCTAGTCGATGAGTCACTGGTGATTAAATTCACCCCACGATATCAACTCTAAGACACCCTAATGTCACCACCCCTCTGCCAATAATATCCACCTTCATCCCTCCAAAGACAATCCCTCAATTGTTTTCCTCTCATTTCTCTCAATTCAATCAATTTCTTTCGTTTCCTACCACCACCAAATCAATCCCCATTTCTGTACTCGTCCACTGTATCCAAAGGTGTTGTAAGACGAAGACGAATCATTTCACCGTGTGACGTGACACGTGGGATAATCGGTCATGCCCAGCGGGGTTGAAACGCTTTGGAGGATAGTAGCGTCAGGTGTCTCATCTCCGTTCGGTGGTGGACCGATGGGATGGGGTCAGACTATAGATAGACCGTGTATTCCGGGGCTGTGAGGTTCACTGAGAACAAGTAACTCAAAGTGCAGAAAAAAGGAATTGAGAAAAAAAAATTTGAGAATGAGAAAATTTCACTCGATCTTCAACTTTTTCACCCCGGGAAAACAATTAATCGCGAACACTCATCAAAGGGAGAATACCGTCATCACCACCATCTACAAACCACTGGGAATAAGGTGGTATGAGGGTAGATAGTGAATGTTCTCTGACAAGACGCTATGGTTTCTCACAATTAGACGTTGAATATGGAGATTACACGTAGGGATAGGGTACCGACGCCCATGAGTATTAAGCTCCAGCATTTCTCTCACTTCTATATTTCGCATCTTTCTCCTTCACCTCGTACATTGGACGAACCGTTTATATCCGTTTATGGTATTCCCTTTGTGTGCCAGTGCAGTTTCTCTCTGAGCATATTTCACGGGTTAATTATTCGCACCTGTATTGTCGAACTAGATCATGAATGACGATGGGATAAAGGATTCACAAAGTTATGGGGGGAGAATTTTGTCAGCGAAAAAGTTGAAATTTTCGTGTAGAAAATTGGATTATTTCTATCAAATTTCGATTCTTTGTTGGGGAATTTTTCCGGGGGAAATTTATTCAGTTAATGAGTTGATGGCAAAGTTCGATTAATGGTTATTATTCTAATTTTTTTATTATCATCTGAAGGCGATAATTAATTATTAGTATCGAATGAATATTTGTTTAGGTACCAGAAAGAATTTATTAGATTAAAATAAAGAAATTTTCTTAATTCAGGAAAACTGTTGATTTGGTATGAATAAAGAATTTATTTGGATCAAATAAAGATTTATTGATAGTAGAAAAAACATTTATTTAATAGTAGGGGGCTATGCCCCCGGCTCGCTCCGCTCGCCAACTCTCATATGGTGGCTCTTGTGACCTTATGACCCTTGTGAACCTAAATCTGACACTCGTGGCCCTCATTTTGAGCATCGGTACCCTTATTCTGACTCTTGTGACTCTTAATTTAACACTCGTGGCCCTTATTCTGCGCCTTGTGATTCTTACTCTGGTGCACATGACCCTTATTTTGACCCTTGTGACTTTCTCTGACCCTTGTGACCCTTAATCTGATACTCGTGACCCTTATTCTGACTCTTATGACCCTTATTCTAACCCTGATGACCATTATTTTGAGCCCCATGGCTCTTATTTTGACCCTTGTGACCCTTAATTTTGGAGTCTTAATTTCGACCATCAAATTTTCATCACCACAAGTCGATTCGGATTTTTATAATATAAAGAGATAAACACAACCTCGAATAAATTTTTTTACTTAATTTGAAAGAAAACTTTATTTGTTACTATTTAAATTATAATGAATAATTACGTTTCTTTTATATATTCCACGGATCTGATATAATAATGAAAATGAATTTTGTACTATTATCGATTGAACAATTACTCGTTTCATGTTTTATTTTCATTTGGCATTACTGTCACAATGAAAAATATATTTGGTATTATTATTTATCACGAAAAAAATCATAATTCAATTTTTGCTAACGAGTGGAAGCATTGAAATCGCCCAATTTTTACCTTCTCTAATTTTGATTTTTGAGTAAACCAACGAATTTCTGGAGTTGGCAAACTTTTGGCTAGAACGAAAACAAATACTCCCATTATTGCGATAAATAAAAGGAACTTCAATTCTAGAGAAGTTCGATTTCTCCCAATCAAATGTATCTCAAGAAGAGATAACTGGTATTCACTACGAAATCATGTCTATTTGAAAATTAACAACCAAATGGTAGTGAGTTCAAATAAAATTCTATTAATAAAACTAATTTTTTCTATCAGTGAGGCGAAAAAACAGCATATCACCCAGTGGCGTGCTCACTGTCTGATATTAGTAATGGAAATTATTTTCTTGACGATCTCATCGAGTTAATTTCCAGGATATCATGTAATATTTTTTTCTCAAAATGTAATAGATTCAAATTTAGGAACACAAGTCCAGTCGACAATTATTCAAACCTGCGTTGATGAACTAGATCACGAACGAGGACGGGATAAAGGATTAATCGTGTTATGTTTCGAAACTGTATCAGCAAAAACGTTGAAATTAATACATTATACATGCATGTATAATCTGAAATTCAATAATTTTCGTTGAATTTCGCTTCTTTGTTTTGGCATATTTTTTTCGGAGTTAAATTGATTTAATCAGCCAGTTGATAGGAATATTTAATTAACATACTGGAAATTATGGATATTGAACTATTAGCTCGAGAAATTGAGATGATCTATTCGGTGGTGATTGAGGGGTTGATTAATTGAATGAAATGAATAACGGGTGAATATTCACTGATAGAACGGATTAGTTATTGTTAACGAATGGATTTTGGTTGGAGGTTAGGGTCTATTCGGTCCCACCAAATGTTCATTCGTTAATAGTTAACGAATTTCGTTCGGAATTAATGAATCATTCTATCAGTGTGTGGAACGAAATTCCATAGTGAAGCGGCAGAACGGTTCAAAGTAGTATGCCCTGAGAGAAACAACCGACTTTTTACAGAGAAGATTTAATTGACACAAAAAAATATTCTTTTGTTTTTTTTTTTCAATTTTTTCAAAGTTTTCAATTTTTTTTTTTGAAAGTTGGTATTATCTACATCTAGGGATTGACGAAAAAAAAATCCCAAAGTGTTCTGATAGATGGTAAAAAATGGAAGATTTTGACGCGTCATAAATGAAAATCAGCTGAATAGAACCCGAGTTACAAAAAAATAAATAAAAAAATGATGCAAAAATTATATCTGCGAATCTAAAGGAGATGAGAAAATTTTCATCACGACCTTTTTTGCGGAGCGAATCGAGGGCTACAGAAAAGGTCATGACCAAAATTTTGCTATCTTCCTTAAATTGCGAGATATTCGTTGGAAACTGGCCAATAGTCAAAATAGACTTTCTGTCCCTCGGAAATGATCAGAACTCTCAACTCCACTTCGTAGATTTTTGTGCCATACCCCGTAATTAATCAAAAAGGCTCCTACCTGACCTCTCTTCCACTCTCATCCCCCAGCCTTCGAAACATAAAACCCCTCACAACCTCTTCTCTCACCAAGTTCCCAAGCAAGAAACCCCATTCTCCCCTTAATTAATAAATCCACTAATTAATACGAGATTTTTCTCTCCCGCAGAAATGATCACAACTCTCAACTCCACTTCCTATATTTATCTGCCATCCCCGACATTTCATCAAAAAAGGTCCTTCCCGAAATATCCATTACCTCTCTTCCATTCTCATCCATTGAGAGAAAAAATTCCCTCTGTCGAAAAACTATCTGTTCCACGTGAGAATATTTAATGGAGTGGAACAGCTTTACTTGCGGGAAATTAATCAACTCAATAGAAGGAAATTTTAATATCTTTCACAAAAATTGAATTTTTGCCGTGCTCATCAGAAATATCCCTAGAAGAGTTCGAATTGTTGGCAGGAAAAAATATAATCTATTGTACGACAATCATTTGATCTGAGAGAACTCCACAGGTTTATACCAAAGAAAGAATACATTGACGGGGAAAGAATATTTTTTTCCCAAAAAAAATTGTCCCCACGAAATTATTTAGTTTTGCCAATAACACAGTTTTCGGCAAGAAAATTGTAGTTTCCTCTTGATATTATCATTTGTTCCATGGAAATTATAAGTGTTTATTGGACAAAGATATACACTACGCAATAACATTGACTTGATTAAACCGGAGCCTCATATAATTCTCTGTAGAACGAATGTATTTACCCGAAAGACATATAAATGTCTCACGAGAGCAATTATTACCACAAAAATTATCATGTTTTGGTGGAAACTTTCTTTTTTGTCCACAAATAAATTGATTCAACACGACAAAAGATCTCTTTAGGAGACCAAACTCTTCTCTCCCCAAGTTCTCAGCAAAAAATCCCACTCTCCCCTCATTAATAAATCCCCCAATTAACGCGAGATATCCCACGCAAATGATCACAACTCCACTTCCTGCACGTTTTCTCTCTACGTAACTCCCGTCCACTCTCATCCCTCAGCCCTCCAAAATATAAAACCGCCATGAAACCCAATTTTTTATTTCTCCCCCCGGGGGATAAAGAGTTAAATACCCAAAATATACTCTTTTAAAATATACAAAAAGTCCAGTAAGACACGAGGACGGATGGTATAGAAAAAAAGGGCCCGGGGGGTGGGGCACCAACGAGGGAGAGTCGAGAAATTGAATTACTCGTGGGTACGGGGTAATTGTATTACTCGCAGTCACCATGGCACCGGTTACGTAAATGTGCAATGGGCACTTTAAATTCATTGCGGTCGCGCGCGAACGTTAACGTACGAGAGAGAGAAAGAGAGAAAATAGTCAAGTGTGGAAGAGGGATGGTATCATACCTGAGGGGTGTAGTCGCGCGAGCGTTGCTTTTCGGCGGAATTATTGAAATTTATTCGACACAGTCGTGGCGTACACACACACACACACACACACACATTGTTGATGCTACGGTATTGCATGCGCTGTATACAACGTCAGTGACGACGTATAACCTCGTCTACCTTCCTTTTAGTGGCTGCCACACGACAGGTTTACCTATACCATCATAGGAATACAGGAGGGGGGAGGGCTTGTGTTCACCGCCACTGGGATTGCCAAACAATCCCCGTGGCAATCCTGGACGACAGGTGGGCTGAGATTTACGCGCGAATCGCGCGACGAAGGGAGCGATAAATATAAGGTGAAAGGTGAGTGGTGGTTGTTGGAGGCAAACGGGTTCACTAAAGGGTTTGTTAAGTATTGACCCGTGGGCTTTATCATATTTTTTAGGGGCTCGGAGAGGGGCTGATGGATGTGCAGGTTTTGGGGAGGGATTGAGGGGCGAAAAGTCAAACGGGCCGGGGTTGGGCCAGTACTGGGAGCCGAGCTGCCGAGTCTTGGGTGCTGACCCTCAGTAGGCCTCGGCCCAGCCTCGGATAGCTATTGGTTTGATAACTTTGCGCCGATGTTAACTGCCAAGCGTTGGCCGATGGTCGGCACACGTGACCCACCCAATACTAATTTGTAATAGGTGAAAAAATTAATACATCATTTTTTTATAATTTAATTTACATTCTTCCGCTGATCCTTCCTAAAGAAACCGATAACTGCTCATGATGATGAGTGAAAAGTTGGACTCGTCGGGATTCGATCCTGGAACCTTGGGGTTGCTAGTCCTTGACTTTACCCACTCGGCTACCGTAGAGTCGTCAGTTACGAAAAAGTTCTTATTTGATTCTCTAACTTTCTGTAATTATGAAACTCAATATATATATATATATATATATATATATATATATATATATATATATGGTAAACAGCCTACTTATTAATAATCAATAATTAATGAGTTTACAGCATTCCGAAAAATGTAAGTGAATTTGTGTTTATCAATATCTCTCTATATAATAATTTTGTAAATTAAGACCTGAAAATTTTCAAGGTTCACAAGGGTCACGAGGGTCATAGGGGTGCTAAGGATCATAGGGGTGTTAAGGCTCATAGAGGGGCTAAGGGTCATATGGGGGGTGTCCATTATGGGGGGTGCACATATATAGGGGGGGAATTATACGTATGAGGTCTCTTTTATGGTAAACTATCTATAGAGCAATCGGAAAAACCCTCCCGGTCACACCCATTCGGTCACAGGAAGGGGGCGGAGCGAGCGAAGCGAGCGGGGGGAGCGAAGCCCCCCCTGGGCTTGGGGAGCGGAGCGAGCAGGGGGCGTAGCCTCCTAGTGGAAAATGAAGATCTTTCTTCTCCTAGATGATTTGTAGAAATTGAGAATTGTTCATCCTTCCAATTATTTCCCCGGTTTGATCGTTATCATAATTTAACCCTTATTAGCGTTTGACCCTTAAGGTCTCCAATTCAAACCTTATATGGACTTTATGATCGATTGACCCTTAGCATCTGTTTACATATTTTTCTGTATGATCCATTCGACCCCTATAATCAGTCGACCTTTTATAAAAGCCTCCAACCTTTAAAAGTAGTTTTGATATTACCCATATTTGACCTTTGTGACCCTTGTGAGTGTTTGGCCTGTTGGATTATTGCGCTAGGTTTCCCTGCGAGACAGTGACCCTAATGAGGGTTTGACCCTTGAGATCGGTTGACTTGTCTCTCCTGTTTGATCCTTATCAAGTCTCGGCGTCCGAAGCTTACCCAATTATTCGTTTAGACTTCGGATTCAAAATTTTCAAATTTGCAAAACATAATTTGCCACGATTTTACAGGTAATTTTCATCCAACTTTTTCGAAACAAAAACGTGAATATCTCGGAAACTAAAATCGCCAAATGTTCACTTATTTTCTCAATCGAAATATCTGATAATTACAGCTCCCACCTTATGAAATTCTCATCGTATGAAACTTCTTAAAACTTCGTCTTCTTCAATTTTCCCCATAACCGAGAAAATTCATTAACAACTCCATCTCCCTCGTACTTCCTCGTACACATCAGGAACATTGAAAGTCTACATCAATGGAATTAGAACCAATTTATGAAACTCCAATGTCCCCTGAATGCTGAAGTTGAAGTCGAGTACCGCCGAGGTAGGATACCCGAACGCATACTACTAATTACAATTTATTTCTAAATTTTTATACTGTTTTTCTCCGTTTTCTTACTCTCAATAAAATTATGGTAGAAACAAAATAATCTGTTCGACCCAAGCTCAATATTTCAGATTTCAAATAATTTCTTGTTATAATTTTAATTTTGTGATAGACTGCGCTGACACGACACCTTCAGGCGCCATCTCTTAACCGAGTTGGTTAGATACGCTGGTCGGTGTAGCGTGAGTCAAACGGAGAATGTAGGCAACAACTAAATAAAATCATTATTTACGGTGGAGAAAAGGGTCGAGTAAGTGACTGAAATCCAAAAATAGGAAACGAAACTCGCGAAATCGTAGAAAAATTGGTGTTCGGGTACTGACGCATTGAAAAATCGAACGTCGCTATACTTGAACGATCCACTTAACCTCACCTGTCAAACAAATTTGCCCGCACCTTATCATCCTTTTCTTCATCAAAATACTGTTCTGAGGATTAAATTTATTGTTTGATGATTGATCCATCACAAGGGAAGATTGTAAAAGAGAAAGGAGAAAAATTACAGTGCTGACGAGTTGGAGAAGGCACTGGCAGCTCTGAAATCTCGGCAAAGCTTAGAAGCAGTGAGCCGATTTTACCAAATACCAAAGACGACCCTTTAGAAGAAAAATATAACAATTGTATATATAACTAATTGAATAACGACTTTACTTAACCCAACACGTTAGAAGAATCATTTAACGTGGTATACGAGCACTAGAAACTGCTCGTTTGGGTTTAGGGCCTCTGGTCGTTCGGGTACTGATGCAAGAGCCATTTGACCGTTCGGGTACTGACGCTTTGACCGACTCGTCAATTTTCTTTTACTATTATTCACAGGAGCATGAATTTTATATAAAATTGATTTTGATCTACGCGAATAATATTGACGTTTACAAAAAATTATTTTTTTTGGCGATTCTACAGTTACATAATGAGAAAAACGCATTTTATTACTGGAAAATTCTTACACGTTCGGGTACTGGTGCCTCCACGGTAAATAATTTGTACACATTTATTTTAATTTCCGTCACTCCCGTTTTCCGTTCGTCCTACGAGCGCAAAGGCTGTTCATAAGAGATTTATATCGTAAGAAGGATGATGTCGTATGTCGTCTTTTGCTTTTTACCACCCACCCTCCTCCCACAATTTTATACAGCCCAGACGACGTTGTACTCCCCCCTCTAATCGATTTCCCCATGCGCCTCTTTCAATCTTGTGCCAAAGGACCACACCGAACCTTTTCCCTTCTATTCCACGACACTCCATCCTCACGCTCTGTACTTTGGTAGGGTGAGAAGTAGCGCTAATGGAACTCTGAAATGTTCGCTTGTCGATAACTAAATTATTCGAGAGTGGACCCCAACCCCTACTATCTGTACTTTACTAAGCACTCGGACACAATCCCGTAAATTATCTGTAAAGCGATTATCATGTAAGCAAAGAAGATAATGGTGAAAAATTCATAAACTATAGGAATGTGTTGGGCTATGCTTTTCGTGCTTATGCCAAGGGGAGATGGGGATTTCCACTGGATTTTGCATTTTTTAATAAATCCAGGAAATGGGTTGTGATGGAAATGTTAATGTTGTAAACAGGATGGAGGGGGTTTCATTAGTGAATGATTAAGGGATTGAATGGGAAGAATAGAGGTGACTTGCGAGATTAAAAAATTCATCTTGCTTTCGGATGGGAGCATTGTAATCGTTCAATTTCAAGTCTCCCATTTTTCGTGTTATTTCCACCTATTGTGATCCATTAAATTTTTTTTCAATTATTCGCTAACAAATTGATGGAATCGAATCGTTTTTTTAAAGTATAGGTATTGTTGAGTCCTATCCATCGACGTTAATTGAAATTTAATCCGTATATTATATTTTTGAATTTTTTAATTAAAAAAAAATCAGATGTATCACAATAACTAAAAAAAATGTTCTGAATTCATCGAATGATGGCTTAAAAAAATTCTTTGGATGTCTCTTTGATCGAGTTCGAAGATGAAGGCGATAACTGTAATCGTTGTTTTGATTTTCAGAATAATTTTCAAGAATTTTGTATATTCTAAAAATTACAATCCGGACGATATCTTTGGATATCGTGCTCTAAATTCATTCAGTGATAGCTGAAAATATTAGTTTCAAAGCCACTCTGTCGAAGTTAAAAGATCGTTACGATACCTGTATTCGTTGGTTTGATTTTTATGATGATTTTTGTAAATTTAGAATTTTTCGTGAATTGCTCTAAAAGTGAACTTTCTGACGGTTTCTTCAAATGTGGTATTTCAAATTCATTCCATAATATAGATAGCATTTTTCTTCCATTCGATTTATAAAAAAATTTCGAAAATTATTCTGATAGCATTCAAAAGTTTGTTGATTTTCCATCTTTTGGAAAATTTACTTCCATTGATTATTTGAATAAACAAAAGAGGGGTTAAAATTGATTCCATTATCATTAAAATGACCTACTTCGACTTCAGTCATCGAATAAATGGATGGTATAGATACATATTATTTCATATTTTGAAATTTCATCAAATATTAAATTGAATGAAAAATATAACACAATCAGTTAAAGGAGAAATTTCATTGGATTTAAAAAATTATATGAAGCGATGTATATAATCCATCTTTTAGTATATAATCCATCCTTTCATATCATTCGGAAGCCTATTGTTATTTTATCAGCAAAAAAAAAATACTATATCAGTATAAAAGCGATTTCCCGCTTGTTAATGAATGTCTTCAGGCGCCGCAGTATCTCGGAATGAAGTATTCTACATAATTTTGAGATTGAGTTTGAGAATGGCGAAAGGTGATTGAATTAGACCGAAAATATCACATTGACGTGGTGCATCGAAACAGAGCCCTTTCAGATTAATCGACTAGCAGATTGAAATTATTCCTGGAATGGTATAAACGTCATGTCAAGCAGTCATTCCATTTTCTGGATTGAAAATCTCGCGGCGGATTTTCTCGATTCTCCACGTCAACTTATGTATTTTTAGGACAGAGAAGATCACCGCGTCGCGGTGAAGATACTCCTCAGTTACAAATTACTTCACTCAGGTTATTAGAAAATTTGGGTTATTGTTGATTTGAAAAAAAAAATCATTCGAAAGCAAAACAAGTGGGAAATTGCTCTTATGTTGGATATAGTACCGTTATTTTTGCTAATAAATTAGCAATATGCTTCCGAATGATTATTTTGCACATCATTTCCTTCTATCATGTATAATTCCTTGTTTATTTCATTTTATTAAATTGAATAAGATTTCTTTTCAACTAATTTTGTCAGATTTTCAACTCAGTTGAATATTATCATCATCATTATTTTATTATCCCGTTCTTCTATCAACCGATTGTCTTTTTTGCGGTTCTATCTCTCCCCTCAGCCCGTCGAAAAAATGTTAATAGAAAAATTTCATTTATACATACTTGAATGAATTTGAAACATCACATTTGAAGAAACCATCAGAAAGCTCACTTTCAGAGAAATTCATGAATAATTCGAAATTTTCAACAATCATCATAAAAATCAAATCAACCAATATAGCTATCGGAATCATCTTTCAAGTTCAACTTAATGGCATTAAAAGAAACATTTTAAGCTATGATTGAATTCATTTGAAGCATGATATTCAAAGATATCCCCGGAATTCTGATTTTCAAATAAATCAAAATAACGATTATTGCTATCGTCTTCATCTTCGAACTCGGTCAAAAGGACATCCAAACAAATTTTTTAAGCCATCATTCAATCAATTCAGAACATTTTTTTCAGTTATCCTGGGGCAACCGATTTTCGAACAAATTCGAAAATTAAAAAAAAATCGATTAATTAAATTTTAATTAATGGCGATTGATAGACCTCAACAATACCTACATTCGAAAAAAAAAGATTCAACTCCATCCATTCATTAGCGAACAATTGAAGAAAAACTTTGTTACATACGTACACACATACACACGACATGATATAACACAAAAAAAACCAAAAGTTGAATTTGAACGATTACAAAGCTTCCACTCGGAAGCAAAAAATAAAACGATGAGTCCATCCTGCATAACCCCGGCAAAATATCCGCGGAAACCGCACCTTCAACAATTCTTCGCCATCCCCATCAACTTCACCTAAACCAACACCCGAAGAGATCGAAATCCACTTATAAAGAATGAACTCAATAATTCCGAAGAAGGTGTTCAGTCATTCCGTTGTCCAAATATTATCAATTCCCCCTCGAGTCCCCCTCAATTTTCCCCCCACCCCTCCCCTTGAAACTTTATCGGGTTAACCACCAAGAGTTCCCTGTAATGGATTTCGATAATGAACATTAATTAAGCAAAAGGTCGGATACCGCTTCGTCTTTGTCTTACAAAACCATTGGATTACTTAAACCAAAGAGGTTAGAGTTATCTGCGTGGCGCGTCGAGAGGGTCTTTGACCCTCAAACTCACTCGAGTCATGATATTGATTGCACGACTGCACAGAAGGTGACTGAAACGAAAAAGAAAAAAAATGCAGCTGAGGTAAAAAAAAGGGGAAGAAATCTTCCTCGAAGGGTTATATTCGGCACAAAAAGGCGTCTGCGTGTCTCGGGAAGCCATTAATCCTCGGGTTGTCCAGGTGTGGCCGCGTGTGATAAATAAAATCTCGATTTTCACGTGTTCTACATACACGTATATACCTGGGCTCGCCCCCTATCGCACCAGATATAGATATGTATTTTCAGATGAATTGTTTTTGGGAATGGGGCGGCTAGGGGATAACGGTGAAAATCAAGGGAGGGGGGGGG
>NW_021680367.1:605210-608484 GCF_001412515.2 Diachasma alloeum | reverse complement strand
GGGGGGGGGTGAGGTGCTTCACAATTTCCGCAGTCAATACGGACGTCCCGTTGAGAATTCCGCGCGTGTGGCATATTGTTCAACGAGGCCAACTACGTGAGCCGCCAACAGGGAAGGGGGGGGTGTAGGACCCCTATATCGTTGGGTAATGCTGTTGAGAGGAGAGAAAAAAAGATTTGTGGTGGGGGGACGAGAGCTTTTGACTTGCATCCACGATTCCGCGTGCGGCTGGATATTGCGCGGAGACATTTTTTTTTCGTTATACATTCTTCAATAGTTCTGGTAATTTTTTTATTAAGTTGTGGGCAAATTTTTCAGAAATGATATGAAATTGGTTTTTACTTTGGCAGTCCCCCCCCCTGCGGGTGTACAGTAGAAGAGGGATGCAATCTTCGTACCTAAATTATTGATTAGTAAAATAGTTCAAAATTTGAATATTTAAATTGATGATTACTTGAATAATTGAAAGTTTGAGAGTGATGTTAACTAATTAACGGCTTCAGAATTTAATGGTAACTATGATTTATGAATATGACTGTCTCTGCTTGCCGGGAGTCCCGCTCAGATATGTGTAAACCAGAATAGCGACTTGATTCAGATCGGAGTAGGCTTGATTCAAGCAGCTTCTATGACTTGATTCAAATCGAATTGATACTTGATTTAAGTCGGGGGGATACTTGACCCGACTAAACAATTAGTTTTTCTAGTTTGTTTGTAACTTTAGGAATAATTTTTTTTAATCGAGTATCCGCGGACTTGAATTAAGTATTGATTCAAGTTGAGTCAAATTGAATCAAAGATTGTGGTAATTTTTTTTATCAAGTTGTGGGTAAATTTTTCACGAATTATATGAAATTGGTTTTCACTTTCGCAGTCCCTCCCTCCCCTTCCTGGTGTAGAGTAAAAGAGGCATGGAAGGCATATTCAAGTAAAACGTTGAGTCGTCCCCTCCATTTTTTGGCCCTTATATTCTCACACTTAGTGTTTGACCCTTACATTACACTTGGGAGCGCTTGATACAACCCGGGCTGATTAGAAATAATTATCCTTGAATTAAAACACCCATCCTCCATTCGAGTATAAAATATACTTGAATCAAGTACATTTTATTCTTGAATAAGGTTTATGCATATACTTGATTCAAGTATATTATTTTTTCCATTTAGCATCTCCGCCCTGAATGAAGTCTTTTCATTCTCCCCAAACCAGGTAGATGTTTTGTAGTAAATCGATCCCTTGATGTCTACCCGAGCCCATTTTCCACTACTTGAATCATGGCTTTTTTTATGTGTCACTCCATCTTGAAGTGCCTAACCCCTTCAACCCGAACTCCATATATTCGTCAAATTTTCTCCATAAAAAATGTCATACATTCTCATCCGACTCCCATTCCCTGTCCCTTATCACTCCCATAAATTTTTACAACCTATTCCCCCCGGCGTAAAAAAAGTATCTACGGCCGCCTCGATCATCCCGAATAATCAGTCTCCCTGCCCCCCCCGCATGTCATCTCAGACGTGCTCAGAAAATTGTCTCTAATTTTCCACTTTTCTTCCCCAACTTTCGAGGAGAGGAAAAGACGACTAGCATGGAAGGTACTCCCTATCTTGCTCGACCTCTTTCACTGTCTCCCCCCTCCCCCTCCGCCCTGAAAGTAAGATAAAAGTGCCCGTTATACTTTCACACAAAGATGAATTCACCGCGACTCGTATTTCATTGGATGAAAAAGAGTGTTTTCGGGTGGGATTCCCCGTAGGTGGTATGAGGTTCACGGGGTTGGATAGTTTGAGGATGAAAAATTTTCCCACCCATTCCTGTAAAACGGAACAATGTAAGTGCCAAGTGAATGGGTGTTGGAGATCGTTTTTACTTACAATTTTCACAATCGCCCTCTCATTTTCTATCTCTTGGCAAAAACCCATACATGAAAAAAAAACAGTCATGAGTCAAGTATTTTGAAGATGGACTGAAGAAGGAAGATCTCAAGTCCCGACCTACTTGATTCAAGTAGAAATCAGTGAAATAATTTACCCCGAAGAGTCTACCCATTTCAGGTGGTATGTATCGACTTTAATTCGAGTGGGAAAATGCTTCATTCTTGCCGATGAATACTTGATTCAACTTGAATTGATACTTGACTCAAGTCAAGGAGATACTTGATTAAAAGAATTTAATTTCTGAAGATACAAAATACTAAAAAAATCTCTTTTGTGACGGACAACTATCTTCTCGACTTGAATCAAGTATCAATTTGACCTCAATTGAGTCGTAGATTCAAGTAGAGTGCGACTTGGATGAACAGAATCCACAGAATCTACGCCATCAAAACTATTTACAGCTGAATCGATCCAGATTTCAGACTGGCTATGAGTGGAAAATTAGATTCTTTGAAGGAGAAAGATGTCAAGTCATCACCTACTTGATTCAAGTCGGACGACTTGAGTCAACTTGAATCAATACTTGATTCAAGTCCGCGGACACTTGATTTTAAAAAATCATTTCCAAACATGCAAAAAAACTAGAAAGACTAATTTTTTATTAGGGTCAAGTATCCCCCGATTTGAATCAAGTATCGAATACTTGAATCAAGTATTCGATTTGAATTAAGTCGATATTCTGGTTTACACTCGATATATAATTCAGTCCTACTCATATTCAATTGAACTTGCCAATTTGACTCATTAATTTTTTCATCAAATCGTGGATTTGCTCTCATGAAATTTCTTGAAATTGCAAATTCATTTTTTAAATTTTCGAGTGGAGACTTCAAAATCTTTAAAATTCTCAAAACTCTAGTTAAAGACTAAAAGTCTCAACCCGAGGTTTCAAAATGAAATTAAAAAAAAATTGCATATTAAGTCAGGGGAATCTTATAATAAGAAATGAAAATTTGTGTATGAGGTTTTTGAAATCTGGAAAAAAAAAATTTTTTTAAATTCCGAGAAAGTGTCCCTCAACGAAAAGTTTGGAGAAAATTGTTACCAGTGTAAAAACTCGCCGTTTTATCTCATTCCACTCATATTGAAAGATAAAGAGAGGGTTTATACTTGTGTGTTACAAGTCACTACTGTCGTCGGGTTCGCGGCGCCAAATATAAATTCAAAAGTCAGAGAGAATTGTTGAAACGAGAGATCAAAAACCTCGGGAGTTAAAATTTCCAGTTCACTCGAATAATAGTAAAAGACGATGCATTTGGCTAGTGTGTCTGGTTCCAGGGTAGTATGGGTGGTAAAAGGTTGAAGTAGAAGTGCCGGCGGTGGAGGGGGGGGGGGGG